>NW_026889147.1:0-121868 GCF_032173495.1 Musca vetustissima
AACTAAGTGAGTTATAAATCTAAAACAAATAGAGATTTTAATAGAGCCTGTCTTATGTTTCGAAGATCATTTCAATTCATAAAATTAAAACTTATTGAGACAGATCACGTATAGCTGGAGACCAAGGGGTTACATTTTGTTTTCAATTCATAAATATTCTTCTGAGTGACTCTCATTAAATACTTTTTAATCACGCTAGTGAATAACAAATACATTTAAGTGATTTATTAAATGATGTATCTACAGAGTGGCTAGATCCTTATAGATCAGAACCGTGTAATTTTTAAAATATATTTTTCTAGATCTACTAGAGACGTGGATTTTTATGAATGAAAAAAAATATTTTCAAGGACCATTCCAGGCGTGGATTTTTTAACGAAAATTTGTATAAGGTCCTTTCTAGGCGTGGGTTTTTTAAAGAACATTTGTATAAGGTCCATTTTAGGCCTGGATTTTTTAAAGAACATTTGTATAAGATCCATTCTAGGCGTGGATTTTTAAAGATCAATTGTATAAGGTTCATTATAGGCTTGAATAAATATTTTTTAGCCTAGATGTAGTGAGGCTGGGATTTTGCAGCGCCAGCACTACCCAACTGACCCACAGACAATGGCCGACCGAAGGGCTCCTTCAAAGAGCAACCAATGATTATCACTGATCCTGTCATGAGGATCAGATTTGTCGATGATTGCCACTAGAAGGTCTTCTTCAGCGACTACCTTGGTCGGTCTGTCATATGGCTTACGCTGCCTTTGGCTACGAACTTTGGAGTACGCCTTCAGAGGTGGTTAATGCCTTCTCTGTACTTAGCTGTTTCTCCGCCGTTTGTTGTCCAGCGACAGCCGCATATGTGGTAGAAGGATCTGCCAGACCTTGATCTTGCGGACCTTGTGAAGAGCGGATGCGCTTCACAGATTTGCTCTGTGCGGCGACATTTACTCCCCAGGAGACGATGGCTCCTTGACTGACTCACCCTTCTTCCTATTTCGACCACTAGTGGATCCACCCAAAGCTTTAGCTTCACCTTTGTCGTTAGGCGCAGAATCGGGCTTTGAGACAGAGCCCTCCACACGTTGATTACCCTTATGGGTGACATTTTGCTTCGGGATGTTCTTAATTGCCTTTTGCTGTGTATTCTTACTAGGGTTCGGCTTAGAGCTGGGCTTCAGATCAGAAGTCGGTTAGCACCTTTGTTAGAGACAGTGGGCTTCGTCGATTCTACCACTTTTGTGCGAGTAGGAGGATTCGGAAGGGAGATCCTGTCCATCTCGAGTTCACGATGGAGAGCGTACGTATAGATTCTTTCGAACTTCCTTACGTATCTCATCTTAACCTTTATGAGGTGTACCTCCCTCTCCGAGATCAAATTCGCGTCTCGCCCCACGAATTTGCGGGGATACGAAACAGCACGTTTGTAATGCTTCGCATCAGCTACTTCTCGGGCCTTCCCAACTTTCGGACATCACCTCCGTTGCAAATTGTCTCTGAAGTTTGTCGGCGGTCAACAGGGTCTGCGCTTCCTTCGTTACTACTACAGCAATCCCCCTGTGTAGACTTGGCTGGGATCACCGTGGTGTCCAGCTCATCATCAGTTAGGGCGAGATTCAGTAGCAGTTCCTCCGGAAGCGCATCCCCACATTGCTCTTTTGGTACCAGTCTGTCTAACTGGTCGAAGAGTTCCTTACGTTGCTCCTCTAGACTATTGCGAATAGCGCGTAGAGTCCCGTGTAGGTTGTCCCCTCCCAGAACTACAGTCCTGTCAGCCAGAGACTGATTTTCATCAGTCTTGACATGCTCATTTTCTAAAGGCTATCTAAGGCGTGGATTTTTTAAAGATTATTTTTCAAAGGCTATCTAAGGCGTGGATTTTTTAAAGATTATTTTTCAAAGGCTATATAAGGCGTGGATTTTTTAAAGATTATTTTTCAAAGGCTATCTAAGGCGTGGATTTTTTAAAGATTATTTTTCAAAGGCTATCTAAGGCGTGGATTTTTTAAAGATTATTTTTCAAAGGCTATCTAAGGCGTGGATTTTTTAAAGATTATTTTTCAAAGGCTATCTAAGGCGTGGATTTTTTAAAGATTATTTTTCAAAGGCTATCTAAGGCGTGGATTTTTTAAAGATTATTTTTCAAAGGCTATCTAAGGCGTGGATTTTTTAAAGATTATTTTTCAAAGGCTATCTAAGGCGTGGATTTTTTAAAGATTATTTTTCAAAGGCTATCTAAGGCGTGGATTTTTTAAAGATTATTTTTCAAAGGCTATCTAAGGCGTGGATTTTTTAAAGATTATTTTTCAAAGGCTATCTAAGGCGTGGATTTTTTAAAGATTATTTTTCAAAGGCTATCTAAGGCGTGGATTTTTTAAAGATTATTTTTCAAAGGCTATCTAAGGCGTGGATTTTTTAAAGATTATTTTTCAAAGGCTATCTAAGGCGTGGATTTTTTAAAGATTATTTTTCAAAGGCTATCTATGGCGTGGATTTTTTAAAGATTATTTTTCAAAGGCTATCTATGGCGTGGATTTTTTAAAGATTATTTTTCAAAGGCTATCTAAGGCGTGGATTTTTTAAAGGCTGTCTAAGGCGTGGATTTTTTAAAGGCTGTCTAAGGAGTGGATTTTTTAAAGGCTATCTAAGGGATGGATTTTTTAAAGACTATCTAAGGCGTGGATTGTTTAAAGGCTGTCTAAGGCGTGGATTTTTTAAAGGCTATCAAAGGGATGGATTTTTTAAAGGCTGTCTAATTTTTTAAAGGCTATCTAAGGCGTGGATTTTTTAAAGGCTATCTAAGGGATGTATTTTTAAAGGCTATCTAAGGCGTGGATTTTTTAAATTATTAATTTTTCTCAAAATCTTCTATTCCTTAAGAAAACATTTTATGTTCATTGTTGCTGTTGTTGTTCTCAGTTGAAATTGTTTCCGACATATTTTCTTATTTATGGCCAATGTTAAATAAGAGTCCATAACTTTTTATTAACAATTAGTAATTGATTTAAATAAAAGTGTACAACAACAACGGCAGCAACAACACAAATCACAACTATGACCCCGTACAAAAACATTTGCCGTGCATTTGAATTTGGACCAGGCAATTTGTTGCAATTCAGCAGCAGTGTAGGATGATGGCGTTCAATTGAAACGCAATCTATCAATCGTTTAACAAAAAACAAAAAAACTAATAAAAGCAACAACAACAACGAGCAGGGAAATAATAATAATAGAAATGGTGATAATAATGCTTTGCATCATTAGTGAGTGGCAATATTGCAAGACGGAATGGAAACAAAAAAAGCAAACGTGCAAAATCTATTTATTCCAGTTTACATAAGATTCAGACCCAGTTGCAGCAAACACGTGTACGGAATGGTCAATGATATTGAAGTGCAATGGCAGAAAAGCAAAACAAAAAAAAAAAAAAACTCATACTAGTCAATTGATTTTCTAGTGGATTGACTGTTTGTCACAATGACTATTTTATTTGCTGTTCGATTCAATTGCTATTAAGACATTACATTCATAAAAAATATAAAAAAATGATAAGAAATGATTGCGTTTTAATTGCATTTCAAGTAGCTTGTTAAAGACGCGGTGGAATGAAGATAAGATTTGAAAATATTTGTTGTTGTTGATAATTTCTGTTGACCATAATTAAGATATTGTTGAGTAGGTTGTAATTGTCATTGTTTGGTGTGCAATAATAATAATTAATTATACAAATAACCAATTCAAAGTAGCCTTTTGATGTAAATTTTATCATCGCTTCGAAACGAAGCGCCGGCTTTTTATGTGCCACTACTTGCGCACTAAAACTCAGGTAACGCGGCCAGCCTTATGGCTAATGAGGGCATATGCACTTTACTACGGTAAAAATGTGCCTCATCGAAATATTGGTTTTAGACCCAATGTTTCTTTGAACCAAATCCGTTTCAGAGATTTTGGAGTCGATTTTATTCGATACATGTTAAAGAATATTTTTCAAGGGTTACTGGAGGCGTAGGTTTTTAAAGAATATTTTTTCAAGGGTTACCAAAGGCGTGGATTTTCTAAAGAACATTTTTCAAGGGTCACAAGAGGCGTAGTTTTTAAAGAATATTTTTCAAGGGTAACCAAAGGCGTGGATTTTTTAAATAATATTTTTCCAAAGGTTATTAGGTTACTAATATTTTTTCATAGGTTACCAAAGGCGTGGATTTTTAAAGAATATTTTTTCAAACTTACCAAAGACGTGGATTTAAAAAATATCAAGAGTTACTGGAGGCGTAGTTTTTTAAAGAATATTTTTTCAAGGGTTACCAAAGGCGTGGATTTTCTAAAGAATATTTTTTCAAAGTTACCAAAGACGTGGATTTAAAAAAAAATTCAAGGGTTACTGGAGCCGTAGTTTTTTAAAGAATATTTTTCAAGGGTTACCAAAGGCGTGGATTTTCTAAAGAATATTTTTCAAGGTTCACAAGAGGCGTAGTTTTTTAAAGAATATTTTTCAAGGGTAACCAAAGGCGTGGATTTTTTAAAGAATATTTTTCAAGGGTAACCAAAGGCGTGGATTTTTTAAAGAATATTTTTCAAGGGTAACCAAAGGCGTGGATTTTTTAAATAATATTTTTCCAAAGGTTGGATTTTTTAAATAATATTTTTCCAAAGGTTGGATTTTTTAGAGAATATTTTTTCATAGGTTACCAAAGGCGTGGATTTTTAAATAATATTTTTCCAAAGGTTGGATTTTTTAAATAATATTTTTCCAAAGGTTGGATTTTTTAGAGAATATTTTTTCATAGGTTACCAAAGGCGTGGATTTTTAAATAATATTTTTCCAAAGGTTGGATTTTTTTAGAGAATATTTTTTCATAGGTTACCAAAGGCGTGGATTTTTAAATAATATTTTTTCAAAGTTACCAAAGACGTGGTTTAAAAAAATTTTTCAAGGGTTATTAGAGGCGTGGAATTTTTCAATGAATATTTTTTCAAAGACGTGGATTTTTTAAAAAATATTTTTCCAATATTTTTAGAGGCGTGGAATTTTTGAATGAATATTTTTTCAAGGGTTATTAGAGGCGTGGAATTTTTGAATGAATATTTTTTCAAAGGTTACTAAAGGCGTGGATTTTTGAAAGAATATTTTTTAAAAAGGCTGTCAAAGACATGGGTTTTTGAAAGAATATTTTTTAAAGGCTGTCTAAGGCCTGGGATTTTAAAGTAATTTTGTTAAAGACTGTTTAAGGTTGGATTTTTTAAAGAATATTTTTTCGAGGCTATCTAACCCTGGATTTTTTAAAGAATATTTTTTCAAGACTGTTGAAGGCTTGGTTTTTTAAAGTATATTTTTCCAATGATGTACTTGTACAGCGTGGATTTTTTAAAATATATTTTTCAAGAGCAACTAGATTTTTTAAAAAAAATATTTTCCAATGCTATATAAGGCCTGGATTTGTTAAAGAATACTTTTCAAAGACAATTAATTCAATGGCAATCTTATTTTCATTCAGAGAATGTATGTGGGGTGGTTTCCAATTTTTTTTTTTAAATCGGATGAAAATATATATTGGAAATTTAATACACATCATCCAAACTTAATTCAGTACGCCATGCCAAATTTCGTGCAAATCGAATGATATATAGGGACTGTGGTGCACTATTTACCTAAAATCGGACCAAAATATATATGGGAGCTATATCGAAATCTGAACCTATTTTCACGAAATTTAATATACACCGTTCTAGACTTTATTCAGTACGCCATGCCAAATTTCGGGCAAACCGATGGATATATAGGGACTTGATACACTATTTACCTAAAATCGGAATAGGGACTGTGGTGCACCATTTATCCAAAATCGGACGAAAATATATATGGGAGTTATATCGAAATGTGAACCGATTTTCCCCAAACTTATCACTTTTCAATCTAGACTCGATTCATTACGCTATACCATATTTCGTGCAAATCGAATGTTATAAACGGACTTTGGTGCAATATTTACCTAAAATCGGACGAAAATATATATGGAAGCTATATCTAAATATAAACCGATTTTCACGAAATTTAATACATCGTTCTAGACTTAATTCAGTACGCTATGCCAAATTTCGGGCAAATCGAAGTATATATAGGGACTGTGGTGCACCATTTATCCAAAATCGGACGAAAATATATATGGGAGCTATATCTAAATCTGAACCGATTTTCCCCAAACTTACCACTTATTATTCTAGACTCAATTCATTACGCTATGCCATATTTCATGCAAATCGGGAAATATATAGACTTTGGTGCACCACTTACCTTCAATCGGACGAAAATATATATGGGAGCTATATCTAAATCTGAACCGATTTTCCCCAAACTTACCACTTATTATTCTAGACTTAATTCATTACGCTATGCCATATTTCATGCAAATCGGGAAATATATAGACTTTGGTGCACCACTTACCTTCAATCGGACGAAAATATATATGGGAGCAATATCTTAATCGTAACCGATTTTCACGAAACTTAACACTCATCACTCTAGACTTAATTTACGGACGAAAATATATATGGGAGCTATATCTAAATCTGAACCGATTTTTTCCAATTTCAATAGGGTTCGTCCTTGGGCCAAATAAACGAGCTGTGCCAAATTTCATCCAATTCGAATAAAAAATGTGACTTGTACTTTGTTTACAATTTAACATGGACAGATAGACAGACGGACGAACGGGCATGCATAAATCGACTTAAAAAGTGATTCTATGCATATTTTCAAAAGGAACCATATGCACAAAGTCATAATACCCTGTACCACAGTGTGGTGAAGGGTATAATAAAGAAGATCTTCACCGATTGGCTTTATCCAAGTTCATACGATAGCTATACACTCATAGAGGAACGTCCTAAAATTTTAAATCGATTGGGTTGTTAGTTTTTGAGTTATCGTTCCCGCCATTCAAAAAAACGCTTTAAAGTTTGAGAAGTCTTCTTGCTGTCACTTAATGCTAACATAATAAATCTGCTATACCATCAAACATTGTTGAGATTTTCACATGAATTTATAGGGACATTCTTGAATTAGTGTAGGTTCGAATTAAATCAAAATACAAAATGAAATTTTTTGAAACCGGAAATGGGTGGGGGTCCCCCTACGTGAGTTTTCATATTTTTACAATTTTAAAGTTCGAGTTTTGGTCTATTCTGAGAGTTATAGTAGGAAATTTTTATGAAATATTCTGACCTCTTATAATGCTGTCTTAAATGAGTATTCAATCATTTCTGGAAAAGGGAGCGAAACCTCTCTTCAGAGAGTCGACTGAGGATTAACATATTAGACAAAAATATTCCTCATATGTATATTAGTAATATTGCCAAATGCACCATATACCTACAATGCAAGGAATTATAGACATCTTAACCCGAATATCTGCAAATGCCTTGGTAATGGGAATGGACGATATTCCATTAGATTACCTCCTCATGTAAACTTTCAAAATGCCGATACACGTGTCTTCTATTTTTAGCCCCTCTATCGTAATATTTTGGAATTTATTTATCTGAATGCACATGCAGTTCTGCACAACATTAGCTTTCCATAGAATTTCTTTAAAGATAAGATTCTCTTATTAAACCATCACATTTTTTCAGTTTGGCGAATATTTCCACATAAGTCTATGTTTATAATAACATCAGTTGTCCAAAAAGGTCATCATACTTAAAATAAAAAAGCACGAAGTGATTGGAGTTGTCACCAGAGCCGAAACATATGTTTGCCCACACAAATTTGCAAATTAAAAAATAGAAAAAAAACTGCATGACAAATAAGAAATACCTCCTTGCAATTATGTTTGTTTGGAGGCGAAATTGAATAATATTTTATTTTATCCAAGTTTTCGTTCATTTTTCGCACATATCACCATATCTTAGTTAAATACTTTGAGATTCCAATTTCATGCAAAAAAATCGCTTAATTTTCAGTTTTTTTTTGGCTGATGGATGTATGCCTTGACTTGACAGATAGACAGAAGCCTTTGTCAACAATAAGCTGTTAACGACATTAAATTCATTTTTTTTGCAGGTTTTTGTAGTTGTCACAGTGTTGGAATGTTTATGTTTTGAGTCATTGACATGAAAATCATTTGGTGCCGGTCATTTACCAAACTCGGCTCGGCATGACAGTTTTTAAAGTTTTTATTTATTTTTTTTGGTTTTGTGGCAAATTCAATTACAGTTCTTAAATTATTTTTGTGAAACCCTGGTATTATTATTATTATTTATTGTATGTTGAAAAATGATAAATATGCAAAAAAAAAAAAAAAATACGAATACAAAAAAAAAAAAAAAAATTGACAACACAAATCGTACGATAATCACCTGTTCGTTATGATGGTGCGCCGTATATTCTCAAATGTGTCTAGTAATGGAAAACAAAAAAATATAAAATATTATTTTATTTTGCGTATTCAGTCAATTATTATGGGTCAAGATTTTTTCTACATTACAGATAATCACCATTGGCAACTAGATTTAATTTCATTTAACTATTATATATTGTTTTTAATCATTTATGTAGGCTTTCAGAACAGACCATTACAGATTTGAAATTGTTATGAACTCCACATATAATCTTGCTGATGTTTTACGGAAATATGGCCATGAAATACTTGGCCTATTATCTTGATATCGTACGATATGATCGTAAGTGGAATAATGGGGCAAATAATGAGTGCTTTCTGCAGAAAAAATGTTATGGAAATTGATGTCAACTCCTGTACAAATGGTTCGTAAATCCTGAAGACCATACAAAACATTGTGTGCAGGGAAAGAGAGGAGATTCGTGCCAGATGGATGTCAAGGACCCTATGCAGAATTTGTTTGATTTTTTATGGTCCTAAAATATGGTTGCTCCTTGTTTGATTTTTTATGGTCCTATAAGCTTATTCCAACCGAAATGGCATTCGAGGTTTTTGATATGAAGAACAAGTTTTCGCAAAAAAATCAATATTAGACAATTTTTGACATAGCACCCATATAAAGTTGAAGATCCAAGATGAATTTTCCAATCAGACTAAATATTAGTAAAATCTGTGAAGCCTTGGCCAAACCGATTAAGATAGACTCATTTCTTAAATGGATGGAAACTGGAGATGATACATGGATCACATACGATAACCCTGTGCGGAAATGACCGTGGCCAAAGAGCGTCGAAGTACCTTAAACGGTGGCCAAACCAGGACTAACGGCCAGGAAGGTTCTGCTGTCCATTTGGTGGGACTGGAAGGGTATTATTTATTATGAGTTGCTTCCATATGGCCAAACGCTAAATTCTGATCTCCACAGTCAACAACTGGACCGTTTGAGGATAACAATTGACCAGAAAGGGCAAGAATTGGCCAAGAGGAGAGGTGCGGGAGCTTGGTTGGGATTTCTTAGGTATATTGGAACTATAGTAACATTCGGAAACACGTCTAACGGAACATTATCTATATCTCCTCTGATGCGTCACTTACATGAAATCTGACGAAATATATATTGGACAGAAATATATATCTGAACCGATTTGGAGCGAATTCGATACATGTAATTCTAAATTTATGTTGACCTACTCCCCCAAATGGGTAATAAAATCGAACAGATTTTGAGTCACATTTACACAAGATTGGATTCGCGAAAAGCAGCAAATATGAGAAGATAGCGAAATGTTACCTTCGAACGCAATTGTTAGGAAATTATACTCCTCTCGAAATAACCGACTAAAGGGGATGTGAATGGAAAACATTCCTAGAAGCTTAGAGGGACAACATTTTAAGGGCTTTTCTAATTTTCATTCGTGTCGCAGAGTGCACAACAGGCCTTTTCATTGACATAAGTGGTGTAAAACACCCCTCTATTCAATCTGACCTATACAACAAAATGAATATATGTCCAGTTTAGAGGATACATTATGAATTAAACAATAAAAACCTAAGCTTTTTAGTAGTCGGTTACTAAAAAGGACCATGACAACATAGAAATGGTGGACCAAAGTCCCTATATATCTTTCGATTTGCATACCGATATTTGGTATAGCGTACCGAACTAAGTCTACAATGATGTGTGTAAAGTTTCGCGAAAGTCGGTTCAGATTTAGTTATAGCTCCCATATATATTTTCGTCCGATTTAAGGTAAATGGTGCACCAAAGTCCCTATATATCTTTCCATTTTCACGAAAAAAATTGAACTTAAATTTAAGAGAGTTAAAACCAAAATGGCGTTCTCTTCTCCTATTTTTTGCAAGACCAATTTGGTCTAGCACGAAATAGTAAATGTAGTAAATTATGAATTTGACATTTGATTGCCAGAGATATACAGTCCGAAATAAAGTATATGAAAGTTAGCGCTTCAACAAAAGGGACACACGCACAGACGCACACACATTTGCTTGAAAAAAAAAAAACAAATAAGAAATTTAAAAATTGACAAACAGATTTTTTCTCTTTTGCAGGATAGCTAAGATGAATGGCTGGCAGAAGATTCCGATGAAGATACTATAGAATGAAGACTTGGGTCGGGTTGGTTAATCGTACTAACCAATGTGTGTACATTGGTCCAAAATATCTTGGGCTTATGTCAAGTTTAGGGGCTCCACTTGGATCGCTTTGACATTTTTACAGTAAATAGTCCTCTGTGAACTGATTACAGTGATATATATTTTATGGGGAGAAATGCATACTTCCCGAGATATGGGCCTTGTTCGGAGAGTATGTTGTTTTAATCAGCCGTATCATTTTAAAGGTTATGGTTTGTGCTATATAACTAGATGAAGAATATATTGCGTAGCCATGTATGCGCCTGTCCATGTGTGAAAGTCTTACTCTTAAGTTCTCTTAAAAAGAACCCGAAATAACCTTTTAATGATACCCATACCAATCATGCAATGGACGCCGTTTAACTTTTTGTTTTTTGTGTGCATTAGGTTTCTGTAGTCTTTTTATGTCCTTAACAAATGAAATTTTTTATTTTGACGTTTTTTCATGTTTTAACTATTTTTCGTTCCTTTACTTTTTGCGCAAATCTTGTATGTGAGAGTAATTTTTGATAGTTCGCTCTTTTACTAGCTTTACTATCAAAAAGTACGGGAACGAAGCTTTTACGTTCATACACTTTATTAAAAAAAGTACTGGGAAATTTCTATGAAAATAATTCCTCAAAAAATTTAATTTTTGTCCCAAATTGTCGTCTATATATTCGGTATACATATATATTCTATATAAAAATTTCTCTTGTTCAGTAAAGATACTAAAATTTGATATCTAAAACGACATCTAGGGGCACAAATTGGTACAAATTTGGTTCAAATCTCTTCATATGGGTAAATATTACACATTACAGAAACATAAATTATTATCAGAACATATTAATGAAAAACGTCCCATGTATTGAAATGTGAATAACCAAGGCCTACTAAATTAACATGTCATTCAATTGAATTCATTTATTTCTGACTTTTTTTATAATTGAGTAATTTTGTTTAGGCTTCAATACCTTTGTTTTCTGTTATTTGTTTGTTATTTGCTACAGTTACACTTTAATTTCAAACATGGCCACCGATTGCTCCGCCACAATCAAATACAATTTATGCCAACACTTTTTTGTTATAACAAGGTGGTTTAGCATAACGTTTACTATTACATAACTATTATAATTTGAATATACATATGCACATCATATCTGTGTTTTGTATTTTGTATATTACAACTACAAAAACAATGGGCATGAAAGCATTAAATAATTTCACTTAATTTCTTTAATATGCGCTTATATAAAAAAATGCTCACCCTCCGGTAATTTTTGTTGTTGTTGTTGTCGATTTGTTTTTTTTTTTTTTTGCTACTCTAGTTTAGTCAAATTATCCACCTAAAAACAATGGAAAATGCCAAAGAAGACGACTTCATGTTTAGACAAATTATTATTTATGTGAAATACAACATAATTGCAATTTTTTGTTTGAAACTGTAATGTGAAATTGTTCAAATGTCATGTGAGTAAATAGAGTGGTTGAAATGCGAATGATGTTAACTAACAAAATATGGCAAAATAAGCTTTCATAACATTTTTTCAACGATCTTTTTAAATGTCATCTCAGCTTTATTTTTTAACCTTTTCATTGATTTTTGAAAAACATTTTACAAGAGTGGATTTTTTAAAAATGTATTTAAGGCATACATTTTCAAGATTTTTTTTCAGGGCATAGCTTTTTTCAATGCAGGGACTTTTTTATTCATAATATAAAGACGTGGATACAATTTACCTATATATATTGCTTTTAATAATTTATGTAGGCTTTCAGAAAAGATAATTGCATATTTGAAATTGTTATAAACTCAGACAGATATTCTTGCTGATGTTTTACGGAAATATGTCAATGATATCATACGATATGATCGTAAGTGGTCAACTATCAAAAGTTTTACACCCGTAACACGACTCGAAATACCCATACCGCCGCAGAGATCGCAATATATCAAATAGAGGTATTGACAAAGCTCCCCACACACTTGATAGGCCTCATTTTCGGTATTGTTAAAAAAAATTAAAGCCAGGATTTCAAGGCGTGGATTAAAAAAAGGAATTTAAAGCGTTGGTTGGGGTTTTAAAGGCTGGATTCAATGAGTGAATTTTTAAACTGTTTTTAAAGCCTGGATTTCAAGGTAACGGTTAAAAAACTAAGACCAGGATTTCAAGACGTCGATTTTTTTCTAAATCCAGGATTTCAAAGCGTTTATTAAAAAACAAAATAAAGGCAGAAAACGTAGATTTTTAAAAACAATTCAAAAAACACGATTTCAAAGACTGGATTAAAAACATTAAAACCAGGATGTGAAGCTATCGATTTTTATAAAAAATAATCAGGATTTCAAGGCGTGAATTTAAAAAAAAATTAAACCCGAGATTTCAGGGCTTGGATTAAGTAAAATAAAGTCAGGACTTTCAGGCGCGAATTAAAAAAAAAATAATTAAAGACAAGATTTCAAGGCGTGGATTATTAAAAAAATTTAAAGCCAAGATTTCAAGGCGTGGATTAAAAAAAGTAATCAAAATCAGGATTTCAGGCGTGGATTTTGTAAACATTTTAAAGACAAGATTTCAAGGCGTGGATTTTGTAAACATTTTTAAAGACAAGATTTCAAGGCGTGGATTTAAACAAATATATAGCCAGGATTTCAAGGCGTGGATTTAAACAAATATATAGTCAGGATTTCAAGGCATGTATTTTTAAAAATTTTAATGCCAGGAGCTTAAAAATTTTTTTTAAAAAAAATTAAGCGGTGTGGGTAATTTTAACCAGGATTTCAAGACGTCGATTTTTTTTAAAAAATCCTGGATTTAAAGGTTTTATTAAAAAAATAAAAACAGAATTGAAGGCGTAGATTTTTAAAAACAATTCAAAAAGCACGATTTCAAAGCCTGGATTAAAAAAATGAAACCAGTATGTCAAGCTATTGAATAGTATAAGCAAAGTCAGGATTTCAAGGTGTGGATTTTGTAAACAGTTTTCAAGACAGGATTTCCAGGCGTGGATTAAAAAAACTTAAAGCCAGGATTTCAAGCCATGGATTTTTAAAAAAATTTTAAAGCCAGGATTTCCACGCGTATATTTTTAATTTTTTTAAAGCCAGGACTTCGAAAAATTAAAACCAGGGCATGGATTTTTTAAAATAATTTAAAGACATTGACTTTTTTAAATAAAGCCAGGAGTTCAAACGTGGATTTAAAAAGTTTAATGCCAGGATTTCAAAGCGTTGATTTTTTAACTTTTTTAAGCTAGGATTGTAACTCCTGTTTTTTTTTTATTTTTTTTAAGGCAGAGTTCAATTTTTTTAGGCCGAGATTAAATGGCGTGCATTTTTTGTTAAATCCAGGATTTTAAGGAGTGGATTTTTTAAAACTAAGCCAGGACTTCAAAAAATTAAAGCCAGGATTTCAACGCGTAGATTTTTAATTTATTTAACGCCGGGACTTCGAAAAATTAAAACCAGGGCGTGGATTTTTTAAAATAATTTAAAGACGTTGACTTTTTTAAATAAAGCCAGGATTTCAAACGTGGATTTAAAAAATTTAAAGCCAGGATTTCAAAGCGTTAATTTTTTTAAAATTTTTTAAAGGCAGAATTCAATTTTTTATTGCCAATTTTTTTAGGCCAAGATTAAAAGGCGAGCATTTTTTCTTAATTCCAGGATTTAAGGGATTGGATTTCTTAAAGCTAGGATTTCAAGACTTGCACTTTTTTAAAGCCAGGATTTTAAACAAAATTTTTAATGCCAGGATTTAAAGGCGTTGATCTTTTTATTTTTTTAAGCGAGGATTTCATGACGTGTTTAAAATTTGTAAGAGCAATTTTCAAAGCGCTGATTTTTTAAAGTTTTTCAAAGTCTTGATTTTATTAAGGCGGGATTTTTTAAGCCATGATTGTAAGGCACTGATTTCTAAAATATGTTTGTTTTCAAAGCCTGCATTCTAAAACTTTTCTCTTCAATACCTTAATGTTTAAGGCATGAAATTATAAAAAAAATCGATACCTAAATTTTAAAGCTTGTATTTTTTATATTATTTTGAAAACTGAATTTTTAAGGCATAGTTTTTTTTAACGTATTCCAAAGTCTTTATCCTTTAAAACAACTGAAGGCGTGGGTTTAAAAAGATTTTTCAAGGTTTGGATTTTTTTGCAGGCCTAGAATCGTTTAATGATTTTCTCTATTTTTATACCCTTCACCACACTGTGGTACAGGGTATTATGTCTTTGTGCATATGTTTGTAACAGGCAAAAATAATCGAGATAGACCCATGGTTCCTTTTGAGAATATGCATAGAATCACTTTCTGAATCGATTTATGCATGTCCGTCCGTCCGTCTGTCCGTCTGTCCATGTTAAATTGTAAACAAAGTACAGGTCGCATTTATGATCCGATTTGGATGAAATTTGGCACAGCTCATTTATTTGGCCCAAGGACGAACCCTATTGAAATTGGAAAAAATCGGTTCAGATTTAGATATAGCTCCCATATATATTTTTGCCCGATTTACGGACTTTAGACCCTGAAAATCTTTCGATTTGCACGAAATTTGGCATAGCGTACTGAATTGAGCCACGAAAGATGTGTGCCAAGTTTCGTGAAAATCGGTTCAGATTTAGATATAGCTCCCATATATAGTTTCGGCCGATTTTTGGTAAATGGCGTACCAAAGTCCCTATATATCTTTCGATTTGCACGAAATTTGGCATAGCGCACAGAATTAAGTCTAGAATGATGTGTGCAAAGTTTCGTGAAAATCGGTTCAGATTTAGATATAGCTCCCGTATATATCTTCCTCCGATTTAAGGTAAATGGTGTACCAAAGTCCTTATATATCTTTCGATTTGCATGAAATTTGGCATAACGTACTGAATTGAGGCACGAAAGATGTCTGCCCAGTTTCGCGAAAATCGGTCCAGATTTAGATATAGCTCCCATATATAGTTTCTTCCGATTTCATGTTAATGGTGTCCCAAAGTCCCTATATATCTTTCGATTTGCAGGAAATTTGGCATAACGTACTGAATTGAGCCTAGAATGATGTCTGCCCAGTTTCGAGAAAATCGGCCCAGATTCAGATATAGTTTCGTCCGATTTCATGTAAATGGTGCACCAAAGTCCCTATATATCCTTCGATATATTTGGATAGAGCTTCCATATATATTTTCGCCCGATTTTAAGTAAATTGGACATCAAACTCTTCATGCTAGACAGGTTGACATCAAATTTTGCACAACGTACAAAATTGAGCATAGAATTACGTAGTTGCGTTTTCTAGAAGTACAGACATAGCCCAACAGATAACCTATTTATATTTGATTGAAGTCGATTTATATAACTTATGGATATATAGGTAGATTCACATTTAGATAAATATCACATATTTTATTTCATCCAATTTCATGTTAATAGTCCTGTTTAATATATCCATAGTGGTGAAGGGTATCATATAGTCGGCCCCGTCCGACTTTACTACTTTCCTTACTGGTTTTCAAGATGTGGATGTTTAAATATTTTCTTCAGAGTCTGTATTTTTTACATTTTCATTCTTATTATAAATGTTGATTATTGTTGTTGGTATGTCTACAAAGGGTTCCGACCGATTAACAGAATTTACTTTGAATTTAGACATTCTTTTGTTAATTGTGCTCTAATTTGTGATTTTGCGTGGTCCTTAACTAGAATTTATCCCTCAACATCTGTCACATTGTCATAAATGACAAAAAGAGTGTGTTTGTTGATGTTGTTGTTCTTAAAGTGTCACTTAGGTTATTTTGTCTTTTTAGCACAGCTGTATTATTTTTTTTTCGCCTTACCTACTCATCTCATCATTAGACGCAACAAAACAACATTCAAAATCATTACCTGCCTGCCTGCCTGCCTAGACAATGCGGAAGTCATAGCAGAATGAATGAACCAAAAATCGGGTAGAATTGTAACGAAAAAATAATATTTTGTTGTTGTCGTTGTTGGTATTATTTTTTTTTTTTTGAGGACAATCATAATTCTTACGCTCTTGGGGAGTTTTGCTTCTAATTCTGGCCATGTATACCAGTCAGTGAGTTGTTGATATGGACTGTTGACATTTGTCAAACAAAAACAACAACAATTGACAATTGGTTTTTCTTCGGGTTGTTAGTTAAACATCACATGAATTATGTATGGCAGATCATTTTCTTAATTTTCGGAATATTTTTTATTTGCTTCAAGACATACGGGGTAGAAAATTGGCAAAAATTGTGTAAATAGAATTACATATGGTGAAGGTCTAGACGACACAAGGAAATGCATTGTACTTTTATTGGAAAATATTAGACAATTTATGAGGACTTTGAGTAAATGAAGTTATGTAGAAGGTAAACATAAGTAAGTCATATGTTAAAGGATGATAAAACAAATATACCTTTCAACTCCTTTAAAGTTTCTATTGTATGTCAACGACAATTTAGTAAACATACAAGGGCTACTATTCATATTTCGGGCCCAATAATGAAAATGTGAATGTTAAGCATCAAAACTGGTTATAAGTTTACGCGTATTTTGCACTTAGATTCAGATACATCCAAAAGCACAGTTATAGATTTTTTCTAAAATTTCGTAGACTCATCGATTGTCGGTCTGCCAAAAAAGTTCGAAAAAAGTTCAAAAAAAGGACGAACCGTTACGAATGTTAGCAGATCGATCTGGATTTTATTAACAGCTACAGGGTCGGTAAATATTTTTGTCCGAAATTTTTATCCTTCTAGAAACCCCAATTATTACTATTACCTTAGTTCCTCTCTACATTAACCACAAAAAAAAAAAAAAATAATACCCTGTACCACAGTGTGGTGAAGGGTATAAAAACCAGTAAGGAAAGTGGTAAAGTCGGACGGGGCCGACTATATGATACCCTTCACCCCTTTGGGTAAATTCAACAGATGAATATTAGCAGACGTCGCATTTTTGATTTTCACGAAACTTAACACACATCATTCTAGACTTTATTCAGTACGCTGTGCCAAATTTCGTGCAAATCGAAAGATATTTAGGGACATTGGTGCACCATTTACCTTAAATCGGACGAAAATTTATATAGGAGCTATATATAAATCTGAACCGATTTTTATGAAACTTAGCACACGCCATTATAGGCTTAATGAAGTTCGCTGTGCCAAATTTCGTGCAAATCGAAAGATATGTAGGGACTTTGGTGCACCATTTACTTTAAATCGGACGAAAATATATATGGGAGCTATATCAAAATCTCAACCGATTTTTATGAAACTTAGCACACATCATTCTAGGCCTATTTCGGTACGCTGTGCCAAATTTCGTGCAAATCAAAAGATATATAGGGACTTTGGTGCACCATTTACCTTAAATCGAACGAAAATATATATGGGAGCTATATCTAAATCTGAACCGATTTTTCCCAATTTCAATAGGGTTCGTCCTTGGGCTAAATAAGTGACGTATGCCAAATTTCATCCAATTCGGATAATAAATGCGACCTGTACTTTGTTTACAATTTAACATGGACAGACAGACGGACGGACGGACATGCATAAATCGACTTAAAAAGTGATTATATGCATATTCTCAAAAGGAACCATGGGCCTATATTGATTCCTTTTGCCTGTTACAAACATATGTACAAAGACATAATACCCTGTACTACAGTGTGGTGAAGGGTATAAAAAAAAACTTGCATGCCATCATCGGCCAGTTACCCTACGCTAAACAAGCAATTATGCGATATGACCAGTTCATCACCCTACCGCACTAACTGCCGCTGATAATAACAGCAAATTGCCAAAGAAACAAAAATTACAATGTTTTCATACTCTGGAATAATTTTAAATTTATGATTATTAACTACTGAGTACACGAAGTACAACTTGCTGTCGATAGAAGCTAACGCTCATGCGTAAATAATTCAAGCGGAGGAAAAACCACATATTTTCATTATACGCATTTTTAATTCTGGCGTCATGGTACTGTTATGGATCTACACGGGTGAGAAGATGTATAAGGACACATTTAACACTATACATCAATATTTTGGAGAGTGTCATCATTGGTCAAAACTTGAGTTGTGAAGAAAAGCTTTATAGCCGTTGGGCCGTTTTTCTGACGAATCTGAGAATGGAGGCTATCTGTTGTACCGGGAATGAAAAACTTGCACAAATTGTACATATGTAAAGACTTCATAGTGTATATTCTTCTCTCTGATATTTCGTATTTTGCGTGCTTTGCATTGCACCCAAGACAAGGGCATGAAATGTAAACTACAGCACCCGCGACTAGAGTATCTTGAGTGGCAGTAATGACCACACAGCAGCTACAACAACAACAATGAAGTAATTTTATTAAAACCCAGAAGTAAAACAACAACTTTTGCGCAAATAAATGAGAAAGAATTGATATGGAACACATTTTTACTACTTAGTTCAGTGTACTTAGAGTAGCAGCACCACCGTATCTGGTTACGTTTTAGGTTATTTTCCAGATGGCCATTTAGTTATTGTGAATGAACAACATTAGCCATCCAACCAGCCATTCGTTCTCATGCGAGTTGGTGGCATTATTATATATGCCAGTTTGTGGATGCGTATGTGTGTCGGTGGATCCAATGATTTCCGCTAAGGAAAATTATGTGGGCATGAATCAAAATCACGTGCATTAACATCCATAGCAAAACGAAATAGATTGCCATGAAAAAAGAAAAACTGCAGATACATGATTTGTGCGCGGAAAAGATGAATTAATTTGCGTAGATTTTGTGGCTATTTAAATTACGACGATTCATTTTCTAGGCCAGATATCAAAAACAATATGACTTTGGGCATTTTCATTGTAAAATGTGCATATATGAATATTTAATTGTGGATATTTTGAAATTTTAAAATTTCAATGTTTCAGCGTGTCCTTCTGGAAATAGTGCAATTTGGTGATGATGTGGCATTGAGAGGCTTTGAATCAGTTTTGGAAGGTAATATTTATCTGAATACCGTTGCAAAGGTATTGGCGATTGGATGTGGGATTTTTGATGCGTTGCAGGCACACCTGGCCCTAAAAAGTTAGTTTTCGTTGGATTCCGTACAACTTGGTAACCACTCAGAAAAAATCATTTGGTGTATAGGAATTTTGAAAATTTTGATGGGTCATCCACCATACAGTCCTTTGTTGTCACCCAATGAGTTCTCTTTTTTTTAAATTCATGGTCAACGACTATGGTCTCCAGAATATGGTGTTGAAGAGTTCAATCTGAGTAGAAAAAGTGATTGCATATTAGTTTGAGCGTATGGAAAAGTCTATAAAAAATTCAGAATATAAAAACTGCATTTAAGTCCATAGATCTTTCGGAGATTTTTTCTTTCAAACACAATTTATCGATGCGTTTTTCGTGTGTATTTTCCAGGATTTGGCGCAGATTGAACATTTTGTTAATGGTGGATTTGCCAGGCCTGAAGCCACATTGGTATGATCCAGTAGCGTCACAGACTATTTGGCTTCAGTTGTTCACACAGTTTGCTGGATAGAACTTCATATGTTGGCACATATTATCTTATCTCTTTCTTGTGCCCGGGACACATAACGCTGAGGTTCCAATCATTGGGCATGCATTTCTCAAGCAAATTGTACTAATTAGCTGGTGCTCCCTCCTGACCAACATCTGACCACGGGTCTTGAATTCGACTGGTAGTCTCTCGACACCTCCTGCTTTGTTTTTCTTCAGCCGATTAATTTCTACTCTGACCTCATCTTGGCTAGGTGGTATACAACCTATACCATCATTTCTTATTGGTTCTGGGTGTATTTTCTTCACAGTCACTTTTTGATACCAGAAGCTTTGCAAAATGTTTATTCTAGATTCTCAATAAAATCGTTTTCATCCAAACTTTGCACATCTTAAAATTTCTTCCAAACTTAGTTAAGTTCGAAGAAGGGGAAATTTCGGTCCACTACTTTTTGTACCTCCCCCATAAAGGGTAAATATTTTCAATATTTATAAATGCAAGATCAAGCTAATTGAATGTCCGATTTGAACCAAGCTTTTTCCAACCTGTTATATTTAACGAGTCTAGATCAAGTAAGAAGATGGGACCCATTTGTTCACTCTTTCTGGTATCTCCCACACAAAGGGTCAACATCCACCGCACATCATAGGGTGAGGGTATATATCTGTCGGCAACACCGACTGACATTTTTATACCCTTCACCACACTGTGGTACAGGGTATTATGTCTTTGTGCATATGTTTGTAACAGGCAAAAATAATCGAGATAGACCCATTGTTCCTTTTGAGAATATGCATAGAATCGCTTTCTGAGTCGATTTAAGCATGTCCGTCTGTCCATGTTAAATTGTAAACAAAGTACAGGTCGCATTTATGATCCGAATTGGATGAAATTTGGCACAGGTCACTTAATTGGCCCAAGGACGAACCCTATTGAAATTGGAGAAAATCGGTCCACGTTTAGGCATAGCTCCCATATAAGGGTACCCCCCCAATTTTCGGTATTTTGAGGTTATTTAGCACGTTTTTTAACTGAATTCGCTGAAATTTGGTACTTTGAGTTCTTATTGGGTAGCAAAAATTATGAATAAAGGTCCATTTTTTTCGGATAGCCCCCATATAAGGGTACCCTTAATTTTCGGTATTCTCGGGTTCTTGGGCTCGATTTATAACTGAATTCTCTGAAATGTTGTACATTGGGTTCTTATTGGGTACCAAATTACTCCACTAAAAATTATAAATAAATATATATTATAGATATAGTTTTTCTGGTAGTCCCCATATAACGGTACCCCCAAATTTTTGGTATTTTGGGGGTAACCCCCAATTTTCGGTATTTTGGGGTTCTTGAACCAAATTCTTTTTATACCCTTCACCACACTGTGGTACAGGGTATTATGTCTTTGTGCATATGTTTGTAACAGGCAAAAGGAAACGAGATAGACACATGGTTTCTTTTGGGAATATGCATAGAATCACTTTTTGAGTCGATTTAAATACGAAATTTGGTATTAGGTATAGAATGATGTGTGTTAAGTTTCCTGAAAATCGGTTCAGATTTATATATAGCTCTCATATATTTTGTCCGATTTAATGTAAATGGTGCACCAAAGTCCCTATATATCTTTCGATTTGCACGAAATTTGGCACAGCGTAATGAATTATCTCTAGAATGATGTGTGTTAAGTTTCCTGAAAATCGGTTCGGATTTAGATATAGCTCCCATATATATTTTCGTCCGATTTAATGTAAATGGTGCATCAAAGTCCCTTAATATCTTTCGGTTTGAACTAAATTTGGCACAGCGTAATGAATTAGGTCTAGATGTGTGTTAAGGTTCCTGAAATCGGTTCAGATGTAGATATAGCTTCTATATCTGACCAAATGAAAAATTTAGTATAAGTTGCAGATTGGCATGTTTATGGATCGATTTTCATGTTAGTGGTTCTTCAAAAATTCGACGTCTGTTATGATCCATCGGTTGAATATACCCAAAGTGGTGAAGGGTATCATATAGTCGGCCCCGTCCGACTTTACTACTTTCTTTACTGGTTTTACTTGTTTAAGGAAAATGTTAATACACAACATATTATGGGGCGTACAAAAAATTCGGCCCAGCTGAACTTTACGCCGTTGTGTAGTTTTTTTTATATGTCAAAATAAAAACTACAAGAACTTTGTTATTTGCAAAATGTCTATAATTTCCCACTTTTCATCTTTTAAAAGCCTATCATATAAACAATAAAAATTCCATTAAATTAAATGTCACCAAATGGAAACTATGACAATTACACGTGTACGTTTCCATAAAACGAAACTATTTTCTTTTCGTTTTAGAAAATTAATTAGTATTTAAATAAAATGCCGTTATACTAACTTTATTTTATTTCAGTTTTTTGGTTGTAACGCTTTCAAGAAAATAGATAAATGAAAACATGTGATTTTGGTGCTGCTGTTGTTGTATTCATGGGCGCAGAGCCGCATCCGTGCTACAGATTTTGGTGGTAATGGTGGAGAGGGGGTTGCTACTACTGCTGTTGATGGCATTGATATGACTACCTCCCCGCCACACTGTCTTAATGAGCTCAAGTGTTAATGCTTAGTTTTCTTTTATTTTTTTTCTTCTACTTTTGTTTTTTTTGCATCGTTAGCTACTTTGCTTTCAATCGAGCATCTGGGCTAGTAGTGTGACGCACCCCCTCCTCTACCACCCGCACAACAATGTTATGGATATGGAAATTTATAGTGAAAGTGCTGCAAATCAGCACAATGAAAGACTTTGTTTCTGTTTCGTTTTTTTTTTTTTAATTTGCTGTTGTTTTTGTAGGGCAGAGTGTTTCTTTGTTGAAATTATTAAATCAAAACGTTTAAATATTTTTTTTGCGAGAATCTGTTATTTTTTCCTGCTGTTGGTTTTTGTTTATTAATTAAAACAATAACTATTTAATTTGAAATGGAAATTTAAATATATATATATTTATCTTCTGTTTTTTTCTTCGTTACAGATTGATGAAGACAATTTATTGGAGCATTTGGAAGAACACGAACGTGAGATGATATTTGGAAAGTCAAGAAAAAGTAAGTATGGAAATATGGGTGGGTGTATTTTTTGGGTTGGAGAATAGAGGGGAGTAGTGTAGTGTGTCAGAATATTTAGAACAAGGAAAGTTGTGAATTCGAGATTGAGAATTGATTTATAGTCGAACTTCTTCAAAGCGCAGTAAATCGACCGGTGAATTTCTGGGTTACATATGAATATTTTTTGTCTAAATTTTCATAGAGAATTTTGACGGTATAATTGTAAACTATTCTACCGAAGTGAGGGTAAAATAAAATTAAATAAAAATAATAAATACTAAGCCGATAACGGAGCAGTGTAGTCCCATGTGGCCGACCACATGGTAGCCTAAACAACTACAACTGTATTCTAAATATTTATACCCTACACAACTATGTTGTCAGGGTATTATAGCTTTGTGCAGCCCCAAGAGTTTGTAACGCCGCGAAATATTGGTCCTAGACCCACCTTTAAGTATACCGATCGTCATATCTCGACTAGCTGAGTCGATCTAGACATGTGTGTCCGTCCGTCTGTCCATTATAATTTGTAAACACGATACAGGCCACAGTTATGGACCAATCTTCACGAAATTTTGCATGTAGGATGGGTTCTGGCCAATGAAGACCCCTATTGTTTTTGGTAAATATCGCTTAATATTTAGGGGATGGAATGGACCAAATACTTAATTTTTGTCGGTTTTTCTGGTCGCTCCAGAGGCCGCAATTATTGCCCAAACATCCCGAATTTTTACATTGGGTCAAAGAATAATCATGCCGGTTTTGATAAAGATCGGGTCAAATGGACCCTGACTTCTGTGTGAAAAATGACAAAATTTGTATTCTATAGCGTATATATTTGCACCTGAAGGACATAGAGCCGAGATGTTGATAGTATATCCAAAAAGAGTGGTTGACCTTTAAATTGATACCAATTATATTGTCGTATGTACTCGGATGTGGGAGTTACACTCAAATATGTACAGGTGCTTACGTATTCAGATATTATTTAGTAACCCATTACCAAATTAGAGAACGGAAATATAGCGCGGATTGCTTTGAAATTTTTCATGAAGTCCCAGTTGTGGTCAAGGACAACGCTTATAATTTTCGGTGATGATCATATTAAAATTTTAAGATGAAATGGACCGAAAACTTAATTTTTTGTGTGTTTTCGAGTCGAATATAATCCGAACATCACAACTCAACCCACCGTGAATGCAATCTGGAGATGTAATTAGAAGGGCTTTACTGAATATTCGAAAATGCAAGGAAAAGGTTCTGTTGACCTCTAATCGGGCAAGAGGATGCAATATCACTAGTAAACATCGAAGTAAACTTCCGCAGAAAGTTAGAATTCCGTGGTAGTTGTGTAGGGAATCGTATGGTCGGCCCCGTCCGACTATATTGCTCCGCCCACTGGTTTTTAAATAATATTTTTTCAAGGGCTAGCAATGGCATGGATTTTTTAAAGAATATTTTTACAAGGGTTACCAAAACAAAATTCAAAATTCGCAACCACTTTACAAAATACAGTATATCTCCCATAACCGTCACCTTGCATCAATAGACATAAGAGAACACCCCATACTCCATTTCAAGTTTCGATGATTTTCAAACGGTTTACAAATGAACATTCATTATTTTAGGGGACTTTGGATTTTTGTTTTCCTTTCATAATTGTATGCCTTAAGAAAAAATACAAAATTCCTTCCGAACTTTTTTAATTCCCCCTCCAACAGGAGATCAAATTATTTTCCCTTTTTTTCCGTTTTGCGGTTTCCCTTAAATACCATTCCCTATCATTGAAGCGTAAAATGTCAACACACATTGTTGCCATTAACATAACCATCGAGTGAGTAATTTCGAATATATAGGTGACATACATACATGTATGCTATACAACATAGCTGCGTGTAACTGAAGTTGCAGAAAAATATCGAATATCACCTTCCATCCAAAGTCAATCATACAGCAGCATAGTAAACGCATAACCAAGAAATCCATACCACCAACGAAGTGAGCCAGCGAGCTACTGCACCAATTAACTGTAGAAATGAAAACATTATAAAAAATAGAAAAAAAAACAACAACTATTAATAACTGCATTAATTAAGGTAAACCACTATTTAATTGCAAGAAAAAGAAAAAATAGACAATCACGGAAAATACAATAATTGCTCTGAATTGGTTAAACTTGAAGGGGCAAATAGATAAATTGATCGGTTGCTCCCTCCTCCTGCATTTTCTGGGAAGAAGTGAGCGAAATGCAAGAAAGCATTTATATGACGTAAATAACACAACACGTATTAATTTAAATCCACTCCTTTGGTAACTCTTGAAAAAATATTCTTTAAAAAATCCACGCCTTTGGTAACTCTTGAAAAAAGATTCTTTAAAAAATCCACGCCTTTGGTAACTCTTGAAAAAATATTCTTTAAAAAATCCACGCCTTTGGTAACCCTTCAAAAAAATATTCTTTAAAAAATCCACGCCTTTGGTAACTCTTGAAAAAATATTCCTTTAAAAAAATCCACGCCTTTGGTAACTCTTGAAAAAATATTCTTTAAAAAATCCACGCCTTGTATTGACCCTTGAAAAAATATTCTTTAAAAAATCCACGCCTTTGGTAACTCTTGAAAAAATATTTTTTTAAAAATCCACGCCTTTGGTAACCCTTGAAAAAATATTTTTTAAAAAATCCACGCCTTCGGTAACCCTTGAAAAAATATTTTTTAAAAAATCCACGCCTTTGGTAACCCTTGAAAAAATATTTTTTAAAAAATCCACGCCTTTGGTAACTCTTGAAAACCATTCTTTAAAAAATCCACGCCTTAGTCCTAGAAAAAATATTCTTTAAAAAATCCACGCCTTAGTCCTAGAAAAAATATTCTTTAAAAAATCCACGCCTTAGTCCTAGAAAAAATATTCTTTAAAAAATCCACGCCTATGGGCCTGCTAGTCCTATAAAAAATATTCTTTAAAAAATCCACGCCTTAGTCAATGAAAAAATATTCTTTAAAAAATCCACGCCTTAGTCCATGAAAAAATGTTCTTTAAAAAATCCACGCCTTTGGTAACCCTTGAAAAAATATTTTTTAAAAAATCCACGCCTTTGGCAACTCTTGAAAACCATTCTTTAAAAAATCGACGCTTTAGTCCTAGAAAAAATATTCTTTAAAAAATCCACGCCTTAGTCCTAGAAAAAATATTCTTTAAAAAATCCACGCCTAGTCCTAGAAAAAATATTCTTTAAAAATCCACGCCTTAGTCCTATACAAAATATTCTTTAAAAAATCCACGCCTTAGTCAATGAAAAAATATTCTTTAAAAAATCCACGCCTTAGTCCATGAAAAAATGTTCTTTAAAAAATCCACGCCTTTGGTAACCCTTGAAAAAATATTTTTTAAAAAATCCACGCCTTTGGCAACTCTTGAAAACCATTCTTTAAAAAATCGACGCTTTAGTCCTAGAAAAAATATTCTTTAAAAAATCCACGCCTTAGTCCTAGAAAATATATTCTTTAAAAAATCCACGCCTTAGTCCTATACAAAATATTCTTTAAAAAATCCACGCCTTAGTCCATGAAAAAATATTCTTTAAAAAATCCACGCCTTGGATAGTCCTTAAAAAAATCCTCGCCTTTGGTAGTTGGTTCTTGAAAAAAAATCCACGCCTTAGTCCTAGAAAAAATATTCTTTAAAT
Organism: Musca vetustissima; assembly: GCF_032173495.1. Classification (NCBI taxonomy): domain Eukaryota; kingdom Metazoa; phylum Arthropoda; class Insecta; order Diptera; family Muscidae; genus Musca; species Musca vetustissima. The sequence goes on from NW_026889147.1 coordinate 26,791, forward strand.
AATCCACGACTTGTGTTGGTCCTTGAAAAACATTTTTAAAAAATCCACCCCTTAAATAGTCCTTAAAAAATATATTCTTTAAAGTCCGAACATATCGCCATTTTTCCTCGTACCCATTTTTATAGATTTTACTTCGAACTCTTATTATATTCCTGTCTAGAGTTCATTATTTGTGTATAACAATATATTTTAAAATAATAAAAATAAAGATATAACATCACATCAACATTATGGCAACCTCCTTATTATGTTGTCCACAACAAATCTTAATAACTTCTCCTATTGTTTGCTATTTACAGAGCGTTCCATAAAATTGGTGCATTTAACATATCGGTCAAATGCTGCAGCGTCGGCAACAGTGCATCCAACAGATGTTACATCCCGCAACGAGGGGTATTCTATGGAATTACAAATACCAAATAATAGCTTAGAAACCGTCACCACTGCTGCTGCTGCTGCTGCTGCTGCTGCTGCTGATGTCGTCGTGCATCGCTCTAAACGATCTGACAATGAACCAGCATCGGCAATAATATCAACGCCAGCAAATAGTCAAGGTAGTGGCGCCCCAGAGTTACCTCCAATAGTATCAGTGCAAATCAAAGGTAAGTTGCTATTCATTTCTTGTAAGTTATTTTTTTTACTTGGTAGGTAAAGGGGAACGATTGGGAGAACGTTTAACATTATTTCAGGATGGTTAAAATGTAAATTACATGGGGCAAACAACATATGGCCCATAATTTCTATTCATTGTTGTTGTTTTTTATTTCTTTTGGAATATTTTGCCTTTGGCTATCTCTATCATCGATTTTTTCCGCTGCATTGCTGCAATAATTTTGTTGTTGTTGTTTCTGAAAGTCCAATGTTATGGTAGACCTATTTGACCTCTTTTTTCCAGTTGTTTTACTGGATGAATGAATGAAAGATGCAGAAGATGAAGAACTCAGATACTGAAGAAGAAATTTTGCCATAGACAGTTGCCATTGTTTAATTAAATGCAATTAGTGTTATTGGTGTAATTCGTTCGCTCGTTCAATTCGCGAGAGATGGAGATGAATGACGGTGCCATCTGGTTACCAAGTGTTGATGAATGATAACATACACAGATATGAACTGAAGCCAGGAGTGCAATAAAATCTCTGCGATGAAAGGTTAATAGATCAATTGAAAGCATGCGCATAAAATATGTTTTTTTGCATGTTGAGGGTCTTCGAAAAGTTGTCGTATTATTAGATTAAATATTTTGAGTATTTAAAAGGTGTGAAACAAGTGTCTCTTTTTTGTGACTATTAAAATATGTTCTATGTATGGTATGCCTACTTATCTGCCCACTTAAAAAACAATAATCTTTCATATACATTTTTTATTAAATAATGGTTCATTTCAATTTTCGCTCCACTTGACCTTCTGACACCGTTGAATTCCTCTTTAGAAATGCTGCCGAAGTATTTAATGCATATCAAAATATGCAATCTATATCTATCCACAAAAGAATGAAAAAAACAAAGACAGACTTAATTTTTGCGGTCAATGAATTTAAATTACTATGGCAATTCTTAAGTCTTATGCATATTAGAATATATGCGAGGGGTGTTATGGAAGTAGTATTAAAACCAAAATAGAGAAAATTTAGAATAGCTACTATCACAGGCAGAGTTATTTTGATAAATTCGGTAGTGGTACAGGAATGTAAATAAACTTTTTGAAAAACTGGATAAATTAAACTGTGCTACAAGAATTTGGTGGCCGAAAATATTCTTATAGAGGCTGCAACCCTTGGTTAAAATATTTAAAGAATAAATTCGCCATAAGTCAAATTTTACAACTATGGCATTATTTGCGCCTATTGTAGGTTATTTTGAGATGACATGTCTTTACTCAAATCGAATGGAGAGTATTTTTGTAAAACATATACTGCTTCTATCTCGAGTCCTTGTGCATTTGTATAACATCCACCATAAAATGGGGTGGTTTTTGATATTGGTCAACATTGGTCCAAGGACAAACCCTACTGAAATTGGCAAAAATCGGTTCAGATTTAGATATAGCTCCCATATATATATTTTCGATAAATGGTACACCAATGTCCCTATATTTCCTTCAATGTATACGATGTTTAACATAGCGTACTGAATTAAGGGGACCCCCTCCCATTCTCGGGGTCAATTTTTTTTTTTTGACTTAATTCAAATCTACACTAATGCAAGAATGTCCCTACAAAATTTCAAGTGAAAATCTCAAGAACTCTTGAAGATATATAGCCGATTTATTCTGTCAGCATCAAGTGACGGGTTGGTGTGTTCTATTATGTCTTAAATAACAAGTGTTAAGTTTCGTGAAAATCGGTTTAGATTTAGATATAGCTCCCATATATATTTTTGTCCGATTTTATGTAAATGGTGCACGGATCTTTGGGATTTTGGACTATTTTTTCGATCGAATTGGTTGTAATTTTTTTTATGTTGAGTTCTAATTGGGTCCACTTTTTTTGAGTAGCTCTCATATACAGGTGCCCCCAAATTTACGGTATTTTGGGAAGTTTGGTCTCGTTTTCAACCGAAATGGTTGTAATTTCGAAATTTTGGGGTGGTTTTTGATATTGGTTAATTGGTTGGTTTTAATTAACTTATTGAACCTATACAGTTCTAAAACATTACTAATCGAAAAGAATTCATTGTCTTCGTAGGAGTCAACCAGATGCCGCATACCTGTCAGTTAAAACCGTTAGAAAGCTCTCAATATTTACGATACAGGTACTACTCCTAGGATTTTGGGTATTGAAACCATATAACGTTACCCCCTTATATTCGGCACATGGCACATGTTTTGGACTGCCATTGGATACAAATCTTCTTACCAATTATTATAAATATTTTTATGAGAGGTCCCATGTAATGAAACCAACTGAATTTCAGTGTTTTGAATAGTTTGGACGCGTTATTGAACCAAATAGGCTGAGTTTTTTTGTTTTGGGTTATAATTTTGTAGACAATCTCTTTCTCTTCCACGGATCGGTAATTTAATTATAGTATTTTAGAGAATTTGGTTACGTTTTAATCGGTTTTCTTCCTACACCATACAAGAGGAGACTGAGTATTATAATATCGTTTAGTGCAGTAGTTGTCAAACCAGGGGGTATGTGAAATCCAGAATGGAGGTACTCTTAAATCCATCTGAAATTTTGATATCAATTATTTATTTTTTTTATCAACAAAAGTGACGTTTGATACTACTTACCTAAGTATGATAAGGTGATAGAACTTTTATCTACATACACACATATTATTGTAGGAATCAGTAAAATATGTTCAGCAGCTGTTATCAGTTGTTGTCCGATTGTTATCTTGTTTTTGAACCATGACCTACAACAAACAAAAATAAACTAGAACAGTGATGGTCAAATAAATCACTATTTTGTACAGAATGAAATATTTTATTCTAAATATTATGTCTGAATATTAGTTTTAAACATTCCGCTAAAAATTGCAAATATTCCTCTTTGATTCGAAAATGCAATATCATAATCAGAAAAGTTCATGTACCGATTTTCGATATTTTGGAATTTAGGCTGAGGATGATTTGAAAACTTCTCGCAGAAATATATGATAGGTTAAAATTAATGCTCCATCCAATTGCAGATTTCGTTTCTCGAAAGAGATCACTTAATACGCTGGTTCATAAAAGCTCAGTTTGTTGACCTGTCCTAGTCGTTCAAATTTAGAAGAGAACGGATTTGACATTTCTGAGTCCTTTATTTTGAAAGTGGTTATATATTCTATAATGTCTAAGGGCACAAAGCCACAAACAAATCAGTAAGGAAAGCAGTAAAGTCAGACGGGGCCGACTATATGATACCCTTCACCACTTTGGGTATATCCAACAGATGGAATCCTAACAGACGTCGCAATTTTGAAGGACCATTAACATGAAATTAAACATGTCATTCTGCCACCTATACTAAATTTTGGTCAGATATAGATTTGCTTCTTACAATGGGACAAAATTATGTAAATAAATTTAAAGCAAAGTATCGAAATCTAAACCGACCTCATCGAAATTTGTCACATGTTAGGTTACACTAATTTCAGTTTGTTTTTGCATTCGGCCATATTTTGAGTTCTTCATTTACTTATAAATCCAAATTTCGTGCAAATGGAAGGATATATAGGGATTTTGGTACACCATTTATATAAAATCGGAAGAAAATATATATGGGACCTATATCTAAATTTGAACCGATTTTCACGAAATCCTAGGCTTAATTCAGAATGCTATGCCAAATATCTTGCAAATCGAAGGATATATAGGAACTTTGGTGCACTATTTATTCACATCTTTCCAGACTTAATTCAGTACGCTATGCCAAATTTCGTGCAAATCTGAGGATATATAGGGACTTTGGTGCACTATTTACCTAAAATCGGACGAAAATATATAAGGGAGCTATACCTAAATCTGAACCGATTTTCAAGAAATTTAACACACATCGTTCTAGACTTAATTCAGTACGCTGTGCCAAATTTCGTGCAAATCGAAGGATATATAGGGACTTTGGTGCACTATTTACCTAAAATCGGACGAAAATATATATGGGAGCTATATCAAAATCTGAACAGATTTTTACCAATTTCAATAGGGTTCGTTTTTGGTCCAAATAAGTGAACTGTGCCAAATTTCATCCAAATCGGATCACAAATGCGACCTGTACTTTGTTAACAAAACTACATGGACGGACAGACGGACGGACATGCATAAATCGGCTTAAAAAGTGATTCTATGCATATTCTCAAAAGGAACTATGTGTCTATCTCGTTTCCTTTTGCCTGTTATAAACATATGCACAAAGACATAATACCCTGTACCACAGTGTGGTGAAGCGTATAAAAACCCAAACCTTCAAATATCTCAATATAAGAAAAAATTGACTTAAACCACTTTTAATGTAAAAGTCGCACGTACAGTTTTTATGTCATTTTCTTCTTTTCGGAAGACTCCTCATTTCATTCGGTATCCATTTTGAATTCACTGTCACACTGTCTTATGATGATTATTACTTCAGAAATGTCTCTTTTCATCATCAGCAACATTAATTTAACTTTTTCCCAAGGGGAGATTATTTCTTTCACTAAATCCTTAAAGATACTAGCCAGTCTACCATGAATGGTCAGGAATCGAAAATGTCATCAACGCCACTGGCATCCTTTAAATATTTAAAAAAAATCAACGCTTCTGACAGCCTTTGGAACCTAATATTAAAAAATCCATTCTTAATACATCTACGCCTTTGACATCTCTTGAACATATATTCGTAAAAAATCGACGCCTCATTTCATTGGAGTGCATTCAGTATCCATTTTGAATTCACTGGCACACACCCTTATGATGATTATTACTTCAGAAATGTACCTTTCTTTCTTTTTCTTTCACTATATCCTTAAAGAGACTAGCCAGTCTCCCATGAATGGTCAGGGATCGATAATGTCAACGCCACTGACATCCCTTTAATGTTATTTAAAAAAACCACGTCTTGACTGCCCTTTAAAAATATTCTTTAAAAACCACGCCTTGAAAAAATATTCTCAAAAAACCAAGTCTTGACAGCCCTTGAAAAAATATTCTTTAAAAATCACCCCATATACAGGCATTGAAAAATATTTTTTAAGAACTCATTTTTTTACAAAGCCATGTCTTGAAAGTCCTTAAAAAAGTTGTTAAATTAAAATAAAAACTTCCACCTTGCACCTCGTACATTTTTATGAAAAATAACCCATCTGACCATACAGTGGCAAATCAATTCTGCTCTAATGATATTTTCATTCTCTTCATTTCTTCTCTTTTTTATTTTCGTTTGTTCTCCGCATAGATAACGATCATTTGGTCAATTTGAAGATGCAACAAACGCCAAAGTTAATCGACGATGCATTCGTTTTTATACGACGCTATGCCAATACATCACAACTCGTGGAGAATTCACATAAGTTAGCGGAACGCTTAGAGAAATGTTTTTATCACAACGAGAATTCGGCGTTGGATTTGTGTGATGGTGAAAATGTGGTAAGTTTTAAACAATAAAAACAACAATAACAAAATATAGAAAATCTGAATTTTTTTTCTTTATTTTCCCCAAGCGTGGCCTATATCATCACAATCAAACCGACTACATTATACACCCCCTACCCGAACGTTTTGGCAATAACACACACATTATACTCGAATCCGAATCGGAGCTATTCGATTCCATTTGGTCAAATTCATCATCAGTATTAAATGAAAATATACAATTTGAACCGGAAATGGAAGAATTTAATGATTTAAATATCGAAACAATGGCTGATCTGGAAAATACAACGCGTTCGACAAGAAATATTGAAAACGATCCGAGACAGGGGCGCGATCATGCCAGAAATCTACATCACAATCACAATGCTGTACCTTTAAATTTACGTTTTAAGCCACGACATCATCATCAGCAACATGGGAATCATCAGAGACATCCTACAAATGCTCATAATCAGCATCACTCTGCAAAACGCCATCAGGTTCATCGTTCCCATCATCCAAATAAACAACATCACCATAATCAAAAACAACAACAACATCATAATCAGCAGCATTCTATGCTTCCAACAATGGACTCGGAAAAAGCGACCAAACGTGCTAGACGTTTTATCTCCCCCGTCAAGGATTGGTACAGCCCCTCCGATGTTTTACACATAGAGACGGCAATTTTTGTGGACACGGATCTGTATAAACATATGGCAAAGAATTTTCCCAAAGATACCAGCTCTCATTTGATACGTTTCGTCTTGGCCATGATCAATGGTGTCCAACTGCTCTATCATCATCCCTCTTTGGGCCGAAGAGTTAATTTTGTTCTCAAACGTTTAGAGATTTTGGAAAAAGATCCCTTGGATTTACCACGATCAAGCGATATTGATATTTATTTGAGTAATTTTTGTAAATGGCAGACGCGATGGAATTCGGCCAAAGATCCAAAATTGCACTATGATCATGCTGTCATATTAACGGGTAAGTTGGAAAAAAATATTTTTAAATAATCCTGGTATCTGATAGGCTATGACAAAATATTTTTAAAATGGTATATTAGGCATTTGACTGCCTTTGGAAAACATAATTTGAAAAAATAACGGCCTCTGATAGTCATTGGATAGCCCTTTAAAAAAATGTGATAGTCTCATAGTCCTTAAAATATATTCTTTAAAAAAATTCACCCTTTGCTTTAGTTCCGAAATAATATTTTGAAAATATCTTAAAATTAGTTCTCTGATACTCTTTTAAATATTCCTTAACAAAACCAAAACAATTAAAAATAGACTTTAAAAACTATATGACTTTTTATACCCTTAAAAAATATTTAGAAAAACCTACCACTTTTTATAGCCCCTAAAATATCCAGGCCACTGATAATCCCTCAAAAATTATTTAAAAAAAAATGCATTCCTTTTAAAAATCAAGGCATCTGATAGTGCCCTAAAATCCCTAAATCTAAGTCTTTTAATGGTCCAAGCCTCTACAGTACCTCAAAAATATTTCTAAACCAGTAAGGAAAGTAGTAAAGTCGGACGGAGCCGACTATTTGATATCCTTCACCACTATGGGTATATTAAACGAATGCATCCTAACTGACAGGTTAGGTTATACTTAGGCTTTATTCCTAATGGCCATATTTTGGGTCCCACTTAAAATCGGGAGCTATATCTAAATCTGAACCGATTTTCAAGAAATTTTACACACATTTTCACGACAACCGATTTTCACGACACTTAGCACACGTCATTCTAGACTTAATTCAGTACGCTATACCAAAATTCGTGCAAATCGAATGATTTTCGGGGGTCTTTGGTGCACCATTTACCTAAAATCGGGAGAACCTATATATGGGAGCTATATTTAAATCTGAACCGATTTTCATGAAATTTTACACACATCATTCTAGACTCAATCTACTACGCTATGCCAAATATCGCGCAAATCGAATGATTTTCAGGGTCTTTGGTGCACCATTTACCTAAAATCGGGCGAAACTATATATGGGAGCTATATCAAAATCTGAACCGATTTTAAAGAAATTTTACACAGATCATTCTACACTCAATCTACTACGCTATGCCAAAATTCGTGCAAATCGAATGATTTTCAGGGTCTTTGGTGCACCATTTACCTAAAATCGGGCGAAACTATATATGGGAGCTATATCAAAATCTGAACCGATTTTAAAGAAATTTTACACAGATCATTCTACACTCAATCTACTACGCTATGCCAAATATCGTGCAAATCGAATGATTTTCAGGGTCTTTGGTGCACCATTTACCTAAAATCGGGCGAAACTATGTATGGGAGCTATATCTAAATCTGAACCGATTTTCTCCAATTTCAATAGGGTTTGTCCTCGAGCCAAATAAGTGACATGTGTCAAATTTCATCCAAATCGGATCATCAATGCGACCTGTAGTTTTTTCACAAAAATACATGGACAGACGGACGGACATGCATAAATCGACTCAGTAAGTGATTCTATGCATTTTCTCAAAAGGAACTATGGGTCTATCACGTTTCCTTTTGCCTGTTACAAACATATGCACAAAGACCTAATACCCTGTACCACAGTGTGGTGATGTCCGTTAAGATAAATTTAAAATTTCAACCCCGCACCCTTCTTAGTTTTTTACAATGGGGAATTTTATATGAAATTTGCATAAGGCCGGCCGCAATTTAGTTCTGCAAATTAGTGGCGCATTGTCAAATACGCTCACATACTGCGTCACACACTATCTCTCTCCTCAATTTAGTTCTGCAATTTCGCATTCACTCACTCTCTCTCTCTCTTAACCCTTTGTGAACCAGCGAAAAAGTTGGGTGGTTTGTGTCTTTGCTAGTTAAATTTTAAATTTATCTTCACGGACATAGTGTGGTGAAGGGTATAAAAATTCTACGCCTTTTTATGGTCCCAAAAAAGATTTTATAAAAAATCAATTTTTTTGGTCCCTATTTTTTTTTAAATCCACGCCTTTTTATTGTCCCTAAACATATTTTGTAAAAACTCCACGCCTTTTTTTGGTCCTAAAAGCCCTTAAAAAAATTCTTGAAAAAGTCCAAACTTTTGGTAACCCTAGAAAAAATTTCTTGAAAAAATCCAAGCCTTTGGTAACCCTTGAAAAAAACCCAAGCCTTTGGTAACCCTTGAAAAAAATCCAAGTCTTTGGTAACCCTTGAAAAAAAAATTCTTGACAAGATTCAAGCCTTTGGTAACCCTTTAAAAAATTCCTGAAAAAATCCAAGCCTTTGGTAACCCTTGAAAAAAATTCTTAAAAAAATCCACGCCTCTAGGAACCCTTAAAAAATATTTCTTTAAAAAATTCAATCCTTTGGTGACCCTTGAAAAATAGTCTTTAAAAATCCACACCTCGAGAAACTCTTGAAACATATTATTTAAAAAATCCATATCTCTGATAGGCCTTAAAAACATTTTCTTTATTTATTTTCCATTTAATTCCCTTTTGTTAATATTTTTCGAATAAATTTCCATATAATGAATTTAATCGCTTTAGATGTTATGTATATCTTGTTGTTGTTGTATTTTTAATTCGGATTGTATTGTAATGTCGGATATATTAATTATTTTACTACTTGGCATTGCCAATCATTCAATTGATGTTTTTTTCCTTTTCTTGTTTTTGATTTTCAATCACTTCCAAGGTCTCGACTTGTATGTGGTGGATAAGAAAGGCAAACTGATTAATCAAGTGGTTGGTCTCGCACCAGTGGCTGGCATGTGCATCGAAACATCATCGTGTACCATTAACGAGGGCAAACATTTCGAGAGTGTTTTTGTGGTAGCTCATGAAATTGGCCACAAGTAAGTAGGTTAAAGCAGTTGATGGCAAAAAACAAAATGCAATAATATCTGCCACCAACATTGGAGGAGTCTTCATGACCATATTTCGTGCCAGATTTGCATTATTTTTTGCAAGAATACAAAACAACAAAAATAACAACACCAATAATAATTATATCCTCTTTACAGTTTAGGTATGCGCCATGATAGCATCGATAATGGCTGTGAACCCACCTCTCACATAATGTCACCAACACTGGGCAGTGGCAAAATCACATGGTCGAAATGCTCACGAGATTCATTGAACTTGTTTTTGGAGTAAGTGGGGTGATAGGGGGAGGGTCAAATGTTGTTTCATTTTATTTATTTAAAAATTTTTATATTTTTTGTTTAGGAAATCCCAAGCCAAATGCCTGTTCAATCGTGCCGAGTTTAATCACAATTTGGACCACTCGGCTGAGGGCATCTTGCCCGGAGAACGTTTCGATGCCAATCAACAGTGTATGCTGAAATATGGCAAGGAGTCGACTAGGGCCCGTAGTCAATCGTTGGCGGATATTTGCCGGGACTTACACTGCCAGAGGGATCGTTATACATGGACCTCGCATCCGGCCTTGGAGGGTACTGCATGTGGTGATAATATGGTAAGTTGGATATATAACAAATATTTTGAAGTGGAATTGCTTTAACAATATTTGACTGGGCCACCAGAGGCGTGGATTTTTTAAAGGATATTGTTTTCAAGGGTTGCTAAAGACGTGGATTTTCTAAAGAATATTTTTTTCTAGGGTTACCAAAGGCGTGGATTTTCTAAAGAATATTTTTTTCTAGGGTTACCAAAGGCGTGGATTTTCTAAAGAATATTTTTTCTAGGGTTACCAAAGGCGTGGATTTTCTAAAGAATATTTTTTCAAGGGTTACCAAAGGCGTGGATTTTCTAAAGAATATTTTTTCAAGGGTTACCAAAGGCGTGGATTTTTTAAAGAATATTTTTTCAAGGGTTACCAAAGGCGTGGATTTTTTAAAGAATATTTTTTCAAGGGTTACCAAAGGCGTGGATTTTTTAAAGAAAATTTTTTCAAGGGTTACCAAAGGCGTGGATTTTTTTAAAGAAAATTTTTTCAAGGGTTACCAAAGGAGTGGATTTTTTAAAGAATATTTTTTCAAGGGTTACCAAAGGCGTGGATTTTTAAAGAATATTTTTTCAAGGGTTACCAAAGGCGTGGATTTTTAAAGAATATTTTTTTAAGGGTTACCAAAGGCGTGGATTTTTTAAAGAATATTTTTTCAAGGGTTACCAAAGGCGTGGATTTTTTAAAGAATGTTTTTTCAGGGGTTACCAAAGGCGTGGATTTTTTAAAGTACATTTTTCAGGGGTTACCAAAGGCGTGGATTTTTTAAAGTACATTTTTTCAGGGGTTACCAAAGGCGTGGATTTTTTAAAGTACATTTTTTCAGGGGTTACCAAAGGCGTGGATTTTTTAAAGTACATTTTTTCAGGGGTTACCAAAGGCGTGGATTTTTTAAAGTACATTTTTTCAGGGGTTACCAAAGGCGTGGATTTTTTAAAGTACATTTTTTCAGGGGTTACCAAAGGCGTGGATTTTTTAAAGTACATTTTTTCAGGGGTTACCAAAGGCGTGGATTTTTAAAGTTCATTTTTTCAGGGGTTACCAAAGGCGTGGATGTTTTAAAGTACTTTTTTTGTCAAATTCTTGGATTTTTAAAGAATTCTTTTTAAAGATCTTTAATCTTAGTATTACATTATTTTCTTAATTTTTTTAGTGGTGCCGCAGTGGCTTCTGTGTTGTCAAGCGCATCGAACCTTATTCAGCCTCTAAGCAGACTGCAGGTCTTACAAAGGCAAATTATGACAAGGCCGCCTTTATGGATGGCCCAAAGTCGGGAAATTTGTTACACGAATATCAGAAGGTTATACAGAAATTAAGATTCCGAAAATTTTAATAGAATTGACAAATTTCCCATACTTGCAGCCCTCTAGCAGTTGGAGTGAATGGAGTGAGCCAAGTGCCTGTGATTCCAGCTGCCTGTATGGCCCCTCAAAACGTTTGAGCGAGGGTAGCACGGGACTCAAAGTGTATACCCGAAAATGTGTCGACTATAAACGTCGTTGCATTGGACGCGATCATAAATTTGAGACATGCGTTGCCAAACAATGCTACAGTGTTCCTATGCTGACGGTGGCCGATTTTGCCAAACAAGTTTGTGAAAAAGCGAAAAAATTCGATGGTGAGCTAACCGGTGAAGGGGAGCAAATATCCGGCAACATTGAAGAATCCTGTAAGGTCTATTGTAAAACTAAAACAAATGGTACTAAATCACGAAGTTGGACTTTTCCGGATGGCACTACATGCATTTCGAAACTGTATCGCAATGATGAGCCATCCTATTGTATTCAAGGACGTTGTGAAAAATTCTCCTGCGATAATTCGACGAGTAATTATTATAAAATCGATAATATCTTTTGTAAGCAGCAGGATAGGAACAATGATATGGATAATGATACAATACGGCGTAGTTCGGCATCGTCGTCATCGGTGACATATCAAACGTATGGCAATCAAATACCTATGGGACCACCGGTTACAACGCATGCCACAGCAACGGCGGCATATAATAATTATGACGAATATAAATATCGCAGTAATACCAACAACAACAATAATAATAAACATTATTATGATCGTGGGCCAAGTGCGGATCGTATATATGGACCCACAACGGTGCGCAGTAAATATGAAAATGGTAAGCCAAAAAACATATTTTTTGTCAGGCATCTCAAAATAGAGACGATAGAAAATTTTTAGGGTTTATTAGGATACGATTTTATTAAAAATATTTTTTCAAGGGTCACTTGAGGCGTGTTTTTATTAAAATAATTTTTTCAAGGGTCTCTAGAGGCTTGGTTTTATTAAAAGTATTTTTTCAAGGGTCTCTAGAGGCGTGGTTTTATTAAAAGTATTTTTTCAAGGGTCTCTAGAGGCGTGGTTTTATTAAAAGTATTTTTTCAAGGGTCTCTAGAGGCGTGGTTTTATTAAAAGTATTTTTTCAAGGATCTCTAGAGGCGTGGTTTTATTAAAAGTATTTTTTCAAGGGTCTCCAGAGGCGTGGTTTTACTAAAAGTATTTTTTCAAGGGTATCTTGAGGCGTGGTTTTATTAAAAGTATTTTTTCAGGGGGTTTCTAGAGGCGTGGTTTCATAAAAAAGTATTTTTTCAAGGGTTTCTAGAGGCGTGGTTTTATAAAAAGTATTTTTTCAAGGGTCTCTAGAGGCGTGGTTTTATAAAAAGTATTTTTTTCAAGGGTTTCTAGAGGCGTGGTTTTATAAAAAGTATTCTTTCAAGGGTCTCTTGAGGCGTGGTTTTATTAGAAGTATTTTTTCAAGGGTCTCTAGAGGCGTGGTCTTATTAAAAGTATTTTTTCAAGGGTCTCTAGAGGCGTGGTCTTATTAAAAGTATTTTTTCAAGGGTTTCTAGAGGCGTGGTTTTATAAAAAGTATTTTTCAAGGGTTTCTAGAGGCGTGGTTTTATAAAAAGTATTTTTCAAGGGTTCAAGGCACTCTAGAGGCGTGGTTTTATTAAAAGTATTTTTTCAAGGGTCTCTAGAGGCGTGGTCTTATTAAAAGTATTTTTTCAAGGGTCTCTAGAGGCGTGGTCTTATTAAAAGTATTTTTTCAAGGGTTTCTAGAGGCGTGGTTTTATAAAAAGTATTTTTTCAAGGGTTTCTAGAGGCGTGGTTTTATAAAAAGTATTTTTCAAGGGTTCAAGGCACTCTAGAGGCGTGGTTTTATTAAAAGTATTTTTTCAAGGGTCTCTAGAGGCGTGGTCTTATTAAAAGTATTTTTTCAAGGGTCTCTAGAGGCGTGGTCTTATTAAAAGTATTTTTTCAAGGGTCTCTAGAGGCGTGGTCTTATTAAAAGTATTTTTTCAAGGGTCTCTAGAGGCGTGGTCTTATTAAAAGTATTTTTTCAAGGGTCTCTAGAGGCGTGGTCTTATTAAAAGTATTTTTTCAAGGGTTTCTAGAGGCGTGGTTTTATAAAAAGTATTTTTTCAAGGGTTTCTAGAGGCGTGGTTTTATAAAAAGTATTTTTTCAAGGGTTCAAGGCACTCTAGAGGCGTGGTTTTATTAAAAGTATTTTTTCAAGGGTCTCTAGAGGCGTGGTCTTATTAAAAGTATTTTTTCAAGGGTCTCTAGAGGCGTGGTCTTATTAAAAGTATTTTTTCAAGGGTTTCTAGAGGCGTGGTTTTATAAAAAGTATTTTTTCAAGGGTTTCTAGAGGCGTGGTTTTATAAAAAGTATTTTTCAAGGGTTCAAGGCACTCTAGAGGCGTGGTTTTATTATTTTTTATTAGGCGTGGTTTTATTAAAAGTATTTTTTCAAGGGTCTCTAGAGACGTGGTCTTATTAAAAGTATTTTTTCAAGGGTTTCTAGAGGCGTGGTTTTATAAAAAGTATTTTTTCAAGGGTTTCTAGAGGCGTGGTTTTATAAAAAGTATTTTTCAAGGGTTCAAGGCACTCTAGAGGCGTGGTTTTATTAAAAGTATTTTTTCAAGGGTCTCTAGAGGCGTGGTCTTATTAAAAGTATTTTTTCAAGGGTTTCTAGAGGCGTGGTTTTATAAAAAGTATTTTTTCAAGGGTTTCTAGAGGCGTGGTTTTATAAAAAGTATTTTTAAAGGGTTCAAGGCACTCTAGAGGCGTGGTTTTATTAAAAGTATTTTTTCAAGGGTCTCTAGAGGCGTGGTCTTATTAAAAGTATTTTTTCAAGTGTCTCTAGAGGCGTGGTCTTATTAAAAGTATTTTTTCAAGGGTCTCTAGAGGCGTGGTTTTTAAAAAGTATTTTTTCAAGGGTTTCTAAGGCGTGGTTTTATAAAAAGTATTTTTCAAGGGTTAGAGGCACTCTAGAGGTATTTTTTCAAGGGTTTCTAGAGGCTGGCGTGGTTTTATAAAAAGTATTTTTCAAGGGTTCTCTAGAGGCGTGGTTTTATTAAAAGTATTTTTTCAAGGGTCTCTAGAGGCGTGGTTTATTAAAAGTATTTTTTCAAGGGTCTCTAGAGGCGTGGTCTTATTAAAAGTATTTTTTTTCTCTAAGGCGTGGTCTTATTAAAAGTATTTTTTCAAGAGAGGCGTGGTCTTATTAAAAGTATTTTTTCAAGGGTCTCTAGAGGCGTGGTCTTATTAAAAGTATTTTTTCAAGGGTTTCTAGAGGCGTGGTTTTATAAAAAGTATTTTTTCAAGGGTTTCTAGAGGCGTGGTTTTATAAAAAGTATTTTTTTCAAGGGTTCAAGTATTTTTTCAACTCTAGAGGCGTGGTTTTATTAAAAGTATTTTTTCAAGGGTTCTCTAGAGGCGTGGTTTTATTAAAAGTATTTTTTCAAGGGTTCTAGAGGCGTGGTCTTATTAAAAGTATTTTTTCAAGGGCGTGCGTGGTCTTATAAAAGTATTTTTTAGGGTTTCTAGAGGCGTGGTTTTATAAAAAGTATTTTTTCAAGGCACTCTAGAGGCGTGGTTTTATTAAAAGTATTTTTTCAAGGGTCTCAAGGCGTGGTCTAGGGAGGCGTGGTTTTATTAAAAGTATTTTTTCAAGGGTCTCTAGAGGCGTGGTCGTATTAAAAGTATTTTTTCAAGGGTCTCTAGAGGCGTGGTCTTATTAAAAGTATTTTTTCAAGGGTCTCTAGAGGCGTGGTCTTATTAAAAGTATTTTTTCAAGGGTCTCTAGAGGCGTGGTGTTATTAAAAGTATTTTTTCAAGGGTCTCTAGAGGCGTGGTTTATTAAAAGTATTTTTTCAAGGGACTCTAGAGGCGTGGTCTTATTAAAAGTATTTTTTCAAGGGTCTCTAGAGGCGTGGTCTTATTAAAAGTATTTTTTAGAGGCGTGGTTTTATTAAAAGTATTTTTTCAAGGGTCTCTAGAGGCGTGGTTTTATTAAAAGTATTTTTAAAGGGTCTCTAGAGGCGTGGTTTTATTAAAAGTATTTTTTCAAGGGTCTCTAGAGGCGTGGTTTTATTAAAAGTATTTTTTAAAGGGTCTCTAGAGGCGTGGTATTATTAAAAGTATTTTTTCAAGGGTCTCTAGAGGCGTGGTCTTATTAAAAGTATTTTTTCAAGGGTCTCTAGAGGCGTGGTTTTATTAAAAGTATTTTTATTAAAAGTATTTTTTCAAGGGTCTCTAGAGGCGTGGTCTTATTAAAAGTATTTTTTCAAGGGTCTCTAGAAGCGTGGTCTTATTAAAAGTATTTTTTCAAGGGTCTCTAGAGGCGTGGTTTTATTAAACAAATTTGATCTTGTTTCAAACATTTCAGAAGTTGCTGTTAAACCCTTCCATGGCCAATATAATCATGACACGACCACCTATCGTCGAAAATCTGATAATTATGCCCCCTGGAATAAGTACAGTTATCACGTGAACGATCATGTACCGTCCGAATCCTCATTCCCCAAATCACCAACGTCAATTGCGGTCGCTACACCCGGTCCCCTGGAAGGCAATGAAAATGTATGGGTAGTAAAGTCGGGATGTTATTCAAGTTGTATGGCTCGTTCCAAGGGTATACAGGTAGTTATGAATCGCAAAACGGGTGAAAAGAATATACAGCTATGTACGCACACAGTTAAGGTGAGGAAATAGAATGATAATGTTAGGGACACAAATTATAATATATTTTTTGCTTTTTCTTCTCCAGCCTTGTGAACGTTTGCAGACCACTGGAGAATTTGCCGATAATACCTGTTCTGGGTATAAGACCAAAGTTCGTGGCCTTTCGGGTCATGGCATTCAAATCGCTGCGAGTGTTGAGAATCCTGATCGTAGCTGTCGTGTCGGTTGTCAAGATGAATTTATACAACATCGTTTCTATTTGGTCAACGGCAATTATGGTCACTTCCCGCTGGGTACCCGTTGTTCGAATAGCGAAGATCGTTACTGTGTTCAAGGCAAATGTTTAGAATTTGGTCCAGATCATATACCACTGCAAAAATCTCATATAAGTTTGGCACTATTCCGCAGTCGCCGATCGGCTAAGAAACATCAACAACACACGAGGAAGAAGCGAAGTTTCCTATACTACGATCCGGTGAATATAACCGAAACATTGACACAAGATTTTATCGATAATATTGTAAACAGTATTATAAATCTGGAAGCGAATCAAAGGAATGGTAGGGAATTATATTAAAAAAAGTATTAAAGAGATTATTTTAAATTTATTATTTTTAAATTTTTCAGAAGATTCACTTCTTGATCATCACATCGAATTTACAAATCCCATAACATATCCCATGGATGAAGAACACCACAAGGCCCATGAACATTAGCTGGGACATTTATGGAATAGTTTTTTTATTTATCCAAGTCTATGCTGTCTCCATTATTTTTGTGGATTCTTTTTTATATTTTCAAATATTTATTGCTTATATATTTTTTATAGTATTTTATCTATAAAATTATATATTAGAATTAGGCGATTAAATGTATCTCTGATAAGTCGTGATATTTTAGTTTTATAATTATTTTTGCATATTCAAATTATAATCAAGAAAAGGAAAAACAAAAATAAAAAACATATACATTTTTATGTGGAACTCAAAAAAAAATCAATTTTAAAAGTCTACATGTGTTACAGAACGGTTGTTCCATAAGCCGAGCTTAAAAAAGATTTCCAAGCGCGTCGGTCTTGTGCGCAAATCCACTAATTTGGAAGACCATGTTCCAAGATGTTGTTTTCTACTTGGTCTTTCCATATAATTCGTGGCCTTCCCCTTTTACGGGAATCATCAGTAGGCTTGGTTTTATATGCCTTTTGAGCTGGGGCATTCTCATTCATTCGCACAACATGGCCATGTCGATGTCCGAGTATAAATTGTATAGCTCGTGGTTCATTCGACGCCGATATTCACGAAACAGATCGGCCCGTAGACCTTTTCGAGAATTTTTCTTTCGAACACCTCAAGAGCTGCATCATCTGCTTGCGCAAGTACCCATGCTTCAGATCCATATAACATCACGGGCAGTAGCAGCGTCTTGTAAAGTGTGAGTTTGGTCTGACGGGAGGTACCCTTGTTTCTAACCTGGCCATCACAATGCTTCTCCAAATTTCAAAACTGATGTCATTCGTTTTATTTATGGCGGTACCAAGGTATATAACATCTGTAACTACCTCGAAACTGTAGTTCTCAAGTTCCACAGTTGGTCCGAGTCTACTGGACGTCTTGCGTGTTGATACCATCAGCTTGGTCTTCTCGCCGTTTACTGCCAGACCCACTTTGGCAGACTCCTTTTCAATTTGTTCAAAGGTGGATGTTATCGCTCGCAATGTTCAACCCATTATATCGATGTCATCGACGTAGGCGAGTAACATGTGCTGTTTGGTGTACAGAGTGTCATTTCTGTTCACCATTGCGTCTCGTATGACCTTTCCCAGCAGGATGTTAAAAAGATCACTCGACAAACTGTCACCTTGCTGAATCCTCGTTCGGTATTGAACCCTCCATAGTATGGCGGGTATATTAATTTAGTGTTTCCGTTTGTAACTGATCGAAATAATCATTCAGCGTAGTTTCGTCCGATTTTTTGTGAATGATACACCAAACTCCCAATATTTGTCTGATTGGGACAAATTTTTGCATAGCGCATTGGATCAGGTCCATGCTTATGTGTGCGGAGTTTTGTTGGAATCGGTTCAGATTTAAATATAGCTCCCATATAGAGTCGTCCGATTTTATGTAAATGATGCACCAAACTCCCAATATTTGTCCGATTGGGACAACTTTTGCACAGAGTACTGAATTAGGTCCAGACTAATGTATGCGAAGTTAATTAGAAATCGGTTCAGATTTAGATATACCTCCCATATATAGTTTCGTCCGATTTTTTCTGAATGATACAGCAAACTGCCAATATTTGTCCAATTGATACAAAATTCTGCATAGAGTACTACATTAGATCCAGACTGATGTCTGTGAAGTTTTGTTAAAATCGATTCAGATTTAGATATAGCTCCCATATATAGTTTCGTCCGATTCGATGTGAATGATGCATTAAACTCCCAATATTTGTTATTGGGAAAAAAATGATGCGTGATAAGGTTTGTTGAAATCGGTTCAGAATTTGATATAGGTCTTATAGATATTTTCGTTCGATTTAATGTAAATGGTGGCGGTTACTCAATTAGGTCCATGTGTTTATATATAGCTCCCATACATAATTTGACTCGATTTCATACAAATGGTACACCAAAGAATCCAAGTCTGTCCGTTTGACATGCAATTTTTGATTGATTTCAGAATGGCATGTACATGGGTTTTTTTTTAATTGGTTCAAATATCTATCTAGATAGCACATTTAATTTCGTCCGATTCCATCTCAATAGTCCTCCAAAGATTCTATGACCGTTCTATCCACAGGAAATTGTAGATATATATTAACATGTCTTGCATGTACCCAAAGTGGTGAAGGGTATCATATAGTCGGTCCCTTCCGACTTTTGAACTTTCCTTACTGATTTATATTAAAATAGTTATCTGATTTGTTCCGCGTTTTGAGTTTGGTTCTAAGACTCTGTTGTAATCATTTCACCTGCGGAGGATAGCGAGATAAAAAAGTAGAGCGTTAGGTTCGACAATGAACTATAGCCCGCATTACGACCTAGCCCATGAGTGGAGGTTCCAAAAGGTGTGGACCGATATTCCTCATCTTCGAATATGAACTAATTTTGGAAGAAATAATAAGATGGGCAATGTTTGTATGAAATCTAAATTTTCTGAAATGAATTTGGTCCAAAGAAAATTGGGGTCTAGAACCAATATTTCGATGATGCACATTTTCACCGTGTTAAAGTAATAAGGCTGATGGTATAATTATCCATTAAAAAATTCTGAAATTTGTATTATGGTTTACACAATCCGCTTTTAGAAATGTTGGTATATGTCCACTTTTTAGTATGTTCCCTATATTTTCATTTCTAGTGTCTGTCAGTATATCTATGGTAGAGGGTATCCAAAGTTCGGCCGAACTTAATGCTTTTTTACTGGTTTAAAGTCTATTAGAGTTAGAATAGAGGCATGGTTTTATTAAAAATATGTTTTAAGCGGTACTAGAGGCGTAGCTTTATTAAACATATTTTTCAAGGGGTACTAGACGCGTGGTTTTATTAAAAATAATTTTTCAAGGACTAAAAGAGACGTGGACTTTCAAAAGAATATATTTTCAGGGACTACAAGAGGCGTGGATTTTCAAAAGAATATTTTTCAAGGATTACCAAAGGCGTGGATTTTTAAAAAAGTATTTTTTCAAGGATTACCAAAAGGCGTGGATTTTTAAGAGAATATTTTTTTCAAGGATTACCAAAAGGCGTGGATTTTTAAAAGAATATTTTTTTCAAGGATTACCAAAAGGCGTGGATTTTTAAAAGAATATTTTTTCTAGGATTTTCGAAAGTATATTTTTTTAAAACTATCCAAGGCGTGGATTTTCATATGAATATTCAAAAGAATATTTTTTCAAGGACTACCTAAGGCGAGAATTTTTTAAAGAATATTTTTTTAAGGATTACCAAAGGCGTGGATTTTTAAAAGAATATTTTTTCAAGGGTTACTAAAGGCGTGAATTTGAAATTATTTTTTTGCCAAAATATTTGAACTAACCACTGTGTTTTAAGTGTTGTTAAGTGTATTTCGGGTTTTGTACGAAGTTGTTCCAAGGAATGCCAACTTTTTGTTGGAATGTCCCACCTAATGTTACGTGCGGAGAACAACTACAAAATACCATTACGTTACATTAACGATAACACGTTTTGAATAAGCCCTAAGACATGACTGTCTACATAGGGTTGTGTCATAATTACCGTTGTACTAGAAAGTCACACGCAATGTTGTGGGTCATACTTTTAATGATTTTTTTTATCTATAAACCCTTTTTATACATTTCACTGCTTCGAAATATGTCGAAAATGAATAAAATGAGAGAGATACAAAGTATTGAATAGATAAATTGACATAATGAAGACTTTGTTTTAGCTAGTTTTGGCAGGACATAGATAAAAAGTTGAATGCTTTCCGCGCTGACACCACAGGTTTTTAAAAGAAAATCTATAATTTTTAAATTGATATAAAATATTGGTATAAAATATACTGGCGCCCAAACATCGGAAGCCCGATGATTTGGTGCCACACCAATTAACCGAAAAAACTAGGATGGTTCGAATTTCCATCTGCCAAGCCTTGGCTAAACGGAATGAGATATATATCTTATATGTGAAATGGATCACATACGATAACCTTGTACGAAAACGATCGTAGTCAAAGAGCTGTGAAGTACCTCAAACGGTGGCCAAAGCAGGACTAACAGCCAGGGAGGTTCTGCTATACATGTGGTTGTGCTATTTATTATGAGTTGCTTCCATATGGCCAAACACTAAATTCTGATCTGTACTGTAAACAAGAACTTACCAGAAACGGCCAGAATTGGCCAACAGGAGAGATGTCGTGTTCCAACAGGACAACTCTACGACACACACATCTACAGTGACTCGCCAGAAACTTCGGGTGTTTGTTTGAAAAGTTTTAATGCATCCTCCATACATTCCGGACACCATGATACCATGCGCTTATCATCTTTTTCTTGCATTGCAAAATTTCTTTAACCCGAATACTGCTGTAATTTTTTTTCGAATTTTGGGACGAAACTTTCAGCGTCTCCGGATTGTGGGTCACTGAATCCAACAAGTTTATTTGTATCTTTTTTTCTCATCAGGATAATCGATAGGATCAATTATGGGCTGTGATCATATGTTCACACTAGCATTGGTTTTTTAAATGATTTATTGATCGTCTTATGAGTGTGACCATATGGCCACGATAGCACAGCTCGGGTTAAAATTGGAATCTATGGAGGATTGTGAAAATTGACTACTAAAGTCTTTTTGCAAATATAGAGCAGGATTTCTATAAGAGAGGCATTATGTGGTTACCTTTAAAATGGCAACAAATCATACAACAAAACGGTGCATATGTGCCCTAAATCGGACCACCATTATTTTTTGAAAATTATAGTCAAATTTTCTAACCAAAAGGCCTGTACATATATGTTCCAGTTTTTTTTTGAGGGTGGAAAACATAGTTACCGAACGTATTCAATGTATGTTCGGAGATCATTTCAAAAGTTCTGTCCATATTTGCCTACTGAATAGGCTTTAATTCGGCGAAGAATTAAAGGCTATTCAGTAGGCAAAGTTGGCCGCCCAACTTTACTTGACTTTATTTTGGCACTTTGAGTTTCCATTGTGTAGCAAATTTCGGTACCAAAAATTATAGATATCTGTCTATCTCCTAGGATAGTCGACACATAGTAGTACCCGAATTGTCAGTTATTAGGTACTTTGAGTTCTCATGGGGTTGAAAATCTCCCTACCACTTTGATATAGGTCCACTTTTGATAAAATCCATCATATAACGGTACCCCTATTGTTCGGTATTTTTGGGAGTATGTTCAACGTTTTCAACTGAATTTGCTGTAATTTTATACATTGAGTTCCTATTGGGCGGCAAATCTACTTACCAAAAATTATATATATCGATCTACTCCACATAGCGATATTTACAGTATTTTTTGGGGAGTTTAGCCGAATTGGCTGTTACTTGGTACTTTTCTACTTTTTGGGATAGCCTCTACATAACGGTACCCCCAATATTCTATATTTTGGGGATTTTAGACACGTTTTGTAAACAAAGTACAGGTCGCATTTATGGTCCGGCATAGGACGAACTCTATTAAAATTGAAAAAAATCGGTTCAGATTTAGATATAGCTCCCATATATATTTTCGTCCGATTTAAGGTAAATGGGGCACCAAAGCCCCTATACATTTTTCGATTTGCACGAAATATCCCATTGTGTACTGAATTAGGTCCAGAATGCTAAGTTTCGTGAAAATCAGTTCAGATTTAGATATAGCTCCCATATACAGTTTTATCCCATTTTATGTAAATTGTGCACCAAAGTCCCTATATATATTTCGATTTGGACGAAATTTTGCAAAGTGTGCTGAATTGGGTCTAGAATGAAGTGTGTCAAGTTTCGAGAAAATCGGGTCAGATTTAGATATAGCTCCCATATATATTTTCGCCCGATTTAAGGTAAATAGTGCACCAAAGTCCCTATATATCCTACGATTTGCACGAAATTTGGCATAGGGTACTGCATTAATGTGTGCTAAGTTTTTTGAAAATCGGATCGGGTATAGACATAGCTCCCATATATATTTTCGCCCGATATAATGTAAATGGTGCGTCAAAGTCTCATATATCCTTCGATTTACACGAAATTTGGCATAGCTTACTTAATTGAGTCTAGGTTTCGTGAAAATCAGTTCAGATTTAGATATAGCTACTATATATATTTTCTACCGATTATATGGAAATTTTTCACAACGTATAAAATTCGATTGGAATTAAATGATGCCTGATTTCAATTGAATGATTAAATCGTTTAGTCTATTTATTCGCAAAATCTGTGCACTTATAGATAAAGACAACATATATAAGTTCAATTTTACGTTAGGTTACATATGTATAATATATCCAAAAGTGGTGAAGGGTATCATATAGTCGGCCCAGTCCGACTTTATTATTTTCCTTACTGGTTACAATTGTGACTCTCATTTAATATCTCACGATTCTAGGTTCAGTGGTTTCGTCTAGACGTCTGTTGTCAGATAGTCGTCATAACCTAGCTCTTTTGTAAAGATTTCAGTTCCGCTTTGGTCATTTCGTTTTTTATACCCCTTATTTTATGTTAAACCAAAACATTAAATTTTTATCTAAAATACATTTTTAAATATTACAAACAAAGTTTCGTTTCTGAATGATTGATTTATTAACTGAACACCAAACACTGTGAAAGGATTAGTAATAATATGCATTGTTCCACTACAACTCTAAATACACACACCAATACCACAAACCATACACCCACTCAAAACACACACAACAAGTATCCACTATGAGGTGGCCTTTACTGTTCCACATTCGGGTACGAGTAGTAACAACAAGTGCATGCATGCAAGTGCTCTCTTCGTATTTTCCTAACATACTCTCATTAAAACCCATCAAATCTCTCTGTCTCTCTGTTCGTAAAAGACAACAACGTGACAAAACGGGCCAACGTGAGTGAATAGGTGAATAGAAAAATTAGATAAAATAAATATGCTTGAACCGGATATAATACAGTCAACGAAGGATACGCGAACCCTAAAGACGTTTCAAAGGAAGACCAACAAAAAATAATCAAATAAAAGAAAGGCAAAAACTAAAGAATAAAAAAATCAATTAAGTGCATATTTTCAATTAAACAGCAACATTCATACAAACCGTAAAGTGTGCATGTGTGGAAATTTTGAAGTGAAAGAAAAGAAAAACAATAATTTTGTGATACGGAAGAAATTCAAGAATTTATTTGTTGTTGTTTTTTATTTATTCTTGTAAGAGTTTGCAAAAAACCAAAGTTTCTGTACATGCAATTGAATAAATTTGCATATTTTATAAATGGAAAAATCGTGTTAAGTCGAGGATATTCAATAGGACATTGACCATTGCCCGACCGACCGAGTGACTGGCTGACTGGGTTAAAGCACAGGGTCATTGTGCAATATTTTGCACAGAGTCAAGTAAGAAATGGAATGCCAAGGAAGTTTGGTGTGAAGTGTCTGCGTGCGAATGAATGTGTGTTAAAGGAGAGAGAGTCAATTAAAGTAGTAGACATGTTTTTTTTTGTTGGGTCTTTTCTGAAGTATATATTATTTAAGGTCAAGAAACTGTTTATTAAGTTATTAGATAAAAAAATCAATATTTTATTTGTTAGTATGTGTGATACTACCGATTTAGTTGGGCTTTGCCATTAATTGGCACCTTGTAAAGGAAATTTTGAATTGTATTATTGTGCCATGTATTTGTTTGCTGAAAATTTGTGCAAGTCATGTGTCCCATACAAATAAACATTTGTGAAAGGTTACCTTATGGACAGTAAGAAGAAACATGTGATTTCGACATATGTGGCTGTGACAAAATGCATTCTGGTGTATATTTTTTTGTTTTGCAGACAAATTAGTAATATGTTCCTTTTAAAAGGTAGGACCTAATAAAAATACATCTTGAAACCAAATGTAGAATAAAAATTTATGTAAGTAAATATTCTCAGCTTATTATTATACCCTACACAACTATGATGTCAGGGTATTATAGCTTTGTGCAGCCCCAAAAGTTTGTAACGCCGCGAAATATTGGTCCTAGACCCACCTTTAAGTATACCGATCGTCATATCTCGACTAGCTGAGTCGATCTAGACGTGTGTGTCCGTCCGTCCGTCTGTCCATTATAATTTGTAAACACGATACAGGCCACAGTTATGGACCAATCTTCACGAAATTGCATGTAGGATGGGTTCTGGCCAATGAACCCCTATTGTTTTTGGGAAAGATCGGTTAATATTTAGGGGATGAAATGGACCAAATACTAAATTTTTGTCGGTTTTTCTGGTCGCTCCAGAGGCCGCAATAATGGCCCGAACATCGTGAAATTTTGCATGGAGAAGGGGATCTGGCCAAAGAATAAGCATGCCTGTTTTGATAAAGATTGGACAATATTTAGCAGATCAAATGGACCCTGACTTTTGTGTGAAAAATTACAAAATTTGTATTATATATCGTATATATTTACCCCCGAATGACATAGACCCGAGAAGTTGATACTATATCCAAGAGGAGTGGTTGACCAATTATATTGTTGTATGTGCTCGGATGTGGGAGTTGCACCTAAATATTTACAGGTATCTCCGTATCCGTATATTATTTAGTAACCCATTATCACTCTAGAGCGCGGAACTATAGCGCTGATCGCTTTGAAATGTTCCAAAAGGTTCAAGTTATGGTCAAGAACAACGCCTATAATTTTCGGTGATGATCAGATAATAATTTTGGAATGAAGTGGACCGAAAACTTAATTTTTTGTGTTATTTTCGAGTCGATATATAGACCACAAATGAAAGCCGAACATCACAACTCAACCCACGGTGAAGGGAATCTGGACAATACCCGTAATATTCGGAAAATATGTCAGTGTGAGGAAGTGGTGCTGTTTACCTCTAATCGGGCAAGAGGATGCCAATATCACGAAATATTGCCCAGGCTCGGAATAAACATCCGCAGAAAATTTGAGTTTCGTGGTAGTTGTGTAGGGTATCGTATGGTCAGCCCTGTCCGACTATACAGCTCCGCTCACTGGTTATTCAATATATTGTTATTATTCAATATATTGAATTCATCATTTGTGCCATAGATTTTATACGGGTGATATATTTCTGCCCTAAAAATTAAAATACAAATATTAATCATGAAAAATGGTTTATAAACATTTTGAATGTGATCAAATCAATTGGTAGTGGGGACTACCCTAAAACATTGGTCACACTGTGCAACACAAAAAATAATTACCGGGAAATTCCAACAGATTATGAAAGAGGGGCTAAACCCCGTCTGAGCAGCTTTAACCCTGTTTTGAATTAGTTTTCAATCACCGAAAAGTGATTGAACCGAAAAGACCCCTTTAATGAGTCGGTTGAGGGTTAATGTTGCATACCAAAATATTCCTCGATATGTTATCAGTAATATTGCCGAAGACACTATATACCTAAAATGCAAGGATTTCAAGAAATCATAATTCGAAAATTATCAACATTATTGAAAAGGGGGACTATTGCCCCCCCCCCTCTTAGGTTACCTCCCGACGTAAACTTTCAAAACGCCAATACACGTGTCTTCTTTTTTAGCTCCTCTTTCATAAACTGTTGGAATTTCCCGGTAATTATCAACAAAATTCAAATTTATCGCACAGTGTAATTTTTGGAAGTGAAATTTGGCAACCAATGCAGATACAAAATTCCAAGTTATAAGAGTGTCCAAAATGGACAAGATGCCGAATATTGGGGAGTAACGTTATATGGGAGCTACTCTGAAACTTGAAACTCTGTCAATATTAATAACTCTTGGTGTAATATAAAGACAAACTAAAATACCAAACCAGTGAGCGGAGCAGTATAGTCGGACGGGACCGACCATATGAGACCCTACACAACTTCCATGAAAATCTAACTTTCTGGGGTTCTATATTCTGAGATTGGGCAATATTTCGCGATATTTGCACACTTTTGACTGGCTAGAGGTCAGAAAATGTTACTAATAATCAGTACAGCCCCTCTAATTACTTGTCCAGATTCCCTTCACCGTAGGTTGTGTTGTGATGTTCGGCTTTCGACTCGAAAAGTACAAATAATTAAGTTTTCGGTCCACTTCATCTGAAAAACAACGCCTAAAATGTTAGGTGATGATCAGATCATCACCTAACATTTTAGGCGTTGTCCTTGACCATAACTGGAACCTCATGGAACATTTCAAAGCGATCGGGCTATATATCCGCCCCAAAGTGTGGTAATAGGTTACTAAATAATATGGGAATACGTAAGCACCTGTAAATATTTAAGCGTAACTCCCGCATCCGAGTATGTACGACAATATGATTGGTATCAATTTAAAGGTCAACCACTCCTCTTGGATATACTATCAACATCTCGGGCCTATGTCCTTCAGGAGTAAATATATACGCCATAGAATACAAATTTTGTCATGTTTCACACAAAAATCAGAGTCCATTTAACCCGCTAAATATTGACCGATCTTTATAAAAACAGGCATGCTTATTCTTTGGCCCGACCCCCTTCTCCCTGTGAAAATTCGCGAAGTTCGGGCCATAATTGCGGCCTCTGTAGCGACCTTAAAATTGGACAAAAATAAAGCTTTTGGTCCATTTTATCCCCTAAATATTTATCTTTATCAAAAAACAATAGGGGTCTTCATTGGCCAGAACCCATCCAACATGCAAAATTTCGTGGAGATTCGTCCATAACTGGCCTGGCCTGTATCGTGTTTACAAATTATAATGGACAGACGGACGGACACACATGTCTAGATCGACTCAGCTAGTCGAGATATGACGATCGGTATACTTAAAGGTGGGTCTAGGACCAATATTTCGCGGCGTTACAAACATTTGGGGCTGCACAAAGCTATAATACCCTGACAACATAGTTGTGTAGGGTATAATTACAGCCAATTCCGTGGAAAAAAATTGCTCAAAATCCCAAAAAGTACCGAATATTGGGAGGTACCTTTATTGGATGTTACCCTGAATCTTAAATCAATATTAATAATTTTTAGTACGCAGATGTGATACACAATTAGAATCCAAAAATTACTGCCAAGTTGGTTGAAAATCGTGCCAAAAACGAATATCGAGGGTTACCGTTATGTGGAGACTAACCTGAAACTTGGGTCACTAACAATAATTTTGAAGATTTGGAGTGAGATTTGATACCCAATCAAAATACAAACTTCCAAGTTATAGCCACTTTGGAAAGTATCGTTATATGGGATCTAACGGAATGAAGAATAATTTTATTAATAAAACTATCGTATTTTTATTCCCTTTTATATTTTTGCTCACGAGTACGTACTGGACGTACTGACACTTTTGGGAGATTTTATATCGCACTATACCTGCCAACATCCAAGTCCCTATAGTGCGGACTTAACATGAACCGGATATTCAGAAAATAAAACCGATAATAATCAAATCCAATAAATTTCGTTCTATTACTCAATAAATAGAGTAAAGCTTCATTCTATTGTACGATCTCAAAAAATAGGTACAATAGCTACAAATCAAGATATGAAGCTATCTCTCCATGCATGATAGGATTGCCAGCAAAAAGATATCACGCCATATCTACGAACTTTGAACTTTGTTGATTTTTTTCCTTCTTCTATTTGTATATACTCACCAAGGTCGTTCATCCCCAAAAAAGGAATTGTCCATTTTTTGTTGTTGCTAAATTTCTTTCAATCCTTGATCATATTTCCTAACCACATTGGATGTAATTTATTATTGAATTGGCCGTTTTTAAATATTATCGTTCTCCTAGAAATATCATATATAGTGTTCTTTATGTATCAATGCACAAACCGAACATAACATTTAATACACCACACTGGAAATACAACAACAAAAGAATGTGTGTTCTGTGTTTCTGTAACTGTGTACGATTGTAGACAATCTATTTTTTATTTTTTTTTTCACGACAATGACATTTTCTATGAGTTTGCCTTTTGTGTGTATGTGTGTCGCTTGAAGAACTCTTGAATATAAGTAGATTTTTCTTGATTTATTATTGGGTTAGCTTGAGAGGAATGTCTGAGTTGCATAAAGAAAGGAATAAGTGATGCTTAATATAAACTCATTGTTATGAATGTTCTTTTGTAATGGAAGGCAAGGACATTTATTTAAAAAAAAAAGAAGGGAGGAAAGGAAAAAGTTACCTAGTACCTTTTTAAGAAATCTAAATTAAAATTAATTCAAATTAGAAATTTGAGGTTAACGCACAATCACATTCAATTATGTACACTAGCACAATTGTTAGTACCTGTAACGTATGAGTGTTATTTTATTTTGAACATAATGTATACGCAATGGCTAACCAAAATGAAAGATGTCTTATTTCACTTTCCTAATTTATTATTAGGTTGGGGGAAAAATAAATTCACTATTTTTATATGAACTATAGGACTTTATTCAGCATGCTTCGGAATGTCCGATTTGCATCTTTTTGTTGTATGATTTGTTGCCATTTCAAAGGTAACTTCATAATGCCTCTCTCATAGAAATCCTGCTCTCTGCTATTTGCAAAAAACTCTAGTATACGATATTCCCAATCCCCACTAGATACCAATTTTTTATCATTAAAGAAAATTTGCAATGCAAAAAAAAAGATGATAATCGTTTGGTGCCAAGTCCGGACTGTGTGCCAGATGCATTAAAACTTCCCAACCAAGCCCCTGAAGTTTCTGGCGAGTCACTGCAGACGTGTGTGGCCTAGCGCTGTCCTGGTGGAACACAACACCTGTCCTGTTGGCCAACTCTGGCCGTTTCTGGTCAATTATAAATGGTTTAGAACAGTTTTATGATCGATTTTTAGCTACTGGTCGATTTTACGGATGAACATGACGGTCAACTTTGATATTTTTTTCGATTTTATCGACATTTTCGACAACCGCATACCTGTGCGAGGTGCATATTTAATATCAAAAATTCCTGAACCGAATCTACAAAACCAAAAGTGAACATAATTGGCTGTTACAGTATCGGAACCATAAACACCATTCACAATTTTAGCCGCTTGCCTTGCATTTTCGCCTTTGTCAAAGAAAAACTATAAAATGTACCGATTTTTTATACCCTACACAACTATGTTGTCATTATACCCTACACAACTATGTTGTCAGGGTATTATAGCTTTGTGCAGCCCCAAAAGTTTGTAACGCCGCGAAATATTGGTCCTAGACCCACCTTTAAGTATGCCGATCGTCATATCTCGACTAGCTGAGTCGATCTAGACATGTGTGTCCGTCCGTCTGTCCATTATAATTTGTAAACACGATACAGGCCATAGTTATGGACCAATCTTCACGAAATTTTGCATGTAGGTTGGGTTCGGTCCAACGAAGACCCCTATTGTTTTTGGTAAAGATCGGTTAATATTTCGGGGATGAAATGGACCAAATACTAAATTTTTGTCGGTTTTTCTGGTCGCTCCATAGGCCGCAGTTTTGGTCCGAACATCGTGAAATTTTACATGGAGAAGGGGTTCGGGCTTAAGAATAAGCATGCTTGTTTTGATAAAGATCGGTCAATATTTAGCGGGTCAAATGGACCCTGACTTTTGTGTGAAAAATTACAAAGTTTTTATTCTGAGGTGTATATACTTGCTCCTGAAGGACATATACCCGAGAAGTTGATAGTGTATCCAAGAGGAGTTGTTGACCTTCAAATTGATACCACTTATATGGCTGTATGTACTCTGATGTGGGAGTTATACGTAATTAGGTAAAGGTGACTATGTGCATAGTATTACTCCATTAGAGGACGGAAATGTCGCGCTGATCGCTTTGAAATTGTACATGTATTTCCGATTATGTTCAAGGACGACGCCTATAGTTTTCGGTGAAGTTGAGATTTCATTCAGTGGGTGCAATGAACCGAAGACTTTAATTTTGTCAGATTTTCTAGTCGCTCTAGTGGCAATTATTATATGCAGAACATCACATATTTTACAAGGTGAAGGGGAACTGACCAAATACTTAGAGCGGCTGTTCAGATGATGATCGGTCAATTTTCCGAAGGAAAAATCAACCAAAACCTAAAGCGACCAATTTTTTATTTTATGGCGTAAAAATTCATTTCATTTTGGAAAATATGCAAGACTTAGAAAGTGGAGTTGTTGATCTATAATCAGTAAAAAGGGCGCAAATATCACGAAAAATTGCCCAGGCTCAGAATATAGAACTGCCGAAAGTGTGTTTTTCGTGGTAGTTGTGTAGGGTATCCTCACTGGTTTTATACTGCAAAATGTCACCCTTCCAAAGAGCATAAGTCTGAAATCGATACTTTACGAGAAGTTTATCAGTACAGCCATCTGCTAATGAATTTCTTTTTTACCCATCTTTTACTTACTTATTTTTCGGTATATTCTCCTAGCAGCCTTTTTATTTTCGCAGTACATCTTAGTACTTTTCGATACTTATAGATCGAACTTTTTTTTAAAGCTTTGATACATGTATCTTACACTCCATCAGCGACTCTCATTCCAAATTTAAGAGTTCTAGCTCTACCTGTTCGCAAAAATACAAATAGTACCATATTTAGTACTTTTCGTGCCGTTTTAGTGCGAATTTAAGAAAAAAAGCCTTCGGACCAAGAAAAACGCTCACTCCAAATTTAAATATTCAGCAGATTCGTCTGGGCGTTGATAAATCGTAAGGTCAGTCAGAGTTCGGGAAACAAACCAAAATATTTGGGATTTTCAGTATTTCGGTGTGTTTAAAGACCAATCTGAGAATTTTCCAATCAGAGAACCTGTAGTTTGATATTTCGTTTTCTTCTGGGCGCAATTTATCATAACATATTAAACATAGCCCTTATATAAAGTTCCCTCCCCATTTATATATTTTGATCCGTTTTGTACTTTGCATTCTGGTATGCATTCGGATGGTGAAAAAAATATTTTTTACAGAAAATATTGATATAGGTCCTAAATATAGTCCCAGGTATTTTGAATTTTTAAGCCGCATTTTCCAATCATATATGTTGTCATGTGGCATTCTGGATACTTGGAAGATTAAAACATTTTCTAAAAAAATTCTGGTCCAAAAGAAATCTTCTTAATAGAAAATTTTCAATATACGCCCACCTTCTTTAATACATTTTCAGTATGCTGAACTTTGTAGCCCAGTTTTCCAACATGAGGGTCTGCAAATTTATATTCCCACCTAAAGGAACGGAAACATTTAAAAAATATTTGATTTAGTGTTGGAGGTTTTAAAACCCTAAATTAAGTTCGAAGATTGATGATATCATACCATGCCTTTTGGTTCTTACCTCACAAATTGGCCACTTTAGTTCAAAGTAAAATCATGGCGAGCATATGAAGTGTTGGCATTAGATACATTTGTCATTATCATTAATAATGTCTTCCTTAATTTGTCTTCAAAAATAAGTATATCTTTAAGAACGTATGTTTATCCTCCGCTAATAGCCATCCTTGCTATTGCGCATACCCAATACTAGTTTCAAAGAAATTCCAACGGTAAGATCTGCTATTATTTTACTTTTCACTCCAAAACTAATCATATTAATGATATTAAACTATTAAAATTGAAGTTAGTGACAAATATCGAAAGACAATTACATTAGCCAGGGTTGGAATTGAAGTCAAATTTATTTAAGCCTTTTAACGAATGATAAACCTTTGACAAGTGACAATCGGTTTTCAAGGTGAAGCAAATAACGAATATGAAAACCACCGAAAATACAACAACCAAACAAATACTAACAAAAAACACACACACATACACACTAATCATAATAATCAATTGACATACATTTTGTACAATGACCAAATGACCGAATGACCAAAAATTCCCAATACCACGGTGACGATATCGAACGTTGGCCGGAAATTAGGTCAAATTGTTGAAGTTATGACCACAAAAAACCAACAAAAACATAAAAGACAAAGAAAAAAAACTTTGGAAAATAAACAAAGCGCGATTTAAGGAAGGAAAGGAAAGCACGAGTCAAGGAATCGCCAAGAAATAAATGAATTAAGTGACTATGACATGACGAAGAAGTAAACGAAGGTGTTATCCTTCAAAGAGTTTGTTGTACTGCTGAAGTATGTGACAATGACGATTTTGGGGTGGTGGTGGTGGTGGATAGTAGTTGGTTGGTTTTTTGTTTGTCTTAGGTAAAGTAAAATAATAAAAAAAACTGTAAAGGGGAATTCTAGAAAACCCTAACTTCTAGAAAAGAATAAACATGAATATCCAATAATAAGGAAGTTGATAAATTCAAGGACACGTCATTATGTCTATTTTCGTGTTTGCTTAGTAATGTAATTGTGGGAAGTTATGCTGCCTAGGTTAAGTTAAAAATAAGAGGGGACAGTTGTGACTTCTCATGTCCTTCGAAATGGACACACGAGTCAGTAAACATTTTTTGGGGACTATAAATACATACATATTCAATTTTAATTAGTATGAAGTAATTTACATTAAAAAATCTAGAAATTGTGGGCTAATAATAAATAGGAGTTATTTTAAAAATAATAATAAAGAATTTCAAACTTTTAGAGTACATTTATGTTTCCCCCCACCATAAAATTTGATGTTCCGTTTTCAACATATCCATATGTTCCCTGGAGACCCCAAACAGTGTATTGTGGATTAGTATTGATTCAATGTCGATATATCCATGACCGCTCTGATGAAGGTCGATCCTTATTAAGCGGGTCAAATGGGCCCATACTTTTATGTGAAAAATTACAAAATTTGTATTCTATGGTGTATATATTTACTCCTGATGCACATAGACTTGAAATGTTTATAGTATATCCGAGAGGAGTGGTTAACCTTTATATTTAAACCAATTATATTGTTGTCTGTTTGTGGGTGTGATAATTTTAATTAAATACTTATCTACGTATTTATACCCTTCACCACACTGTGGTACAGGGTATTATGTCTTTGTGCATATGTTTGTAACAGGCAAAAGGAAACGAGATAGACCCATGGTTCCTTTTGAGAATATGCATAGAATCACTTTTTAAGTCGATTTATGAATGTCCGTCCGTCCGTCTGTCCGTCTGTCTGTCTGTCCATGTTAAATTGTAAACAAAGTACAGGTCGCATTTATGATCCGAATTGGATAAAATTTGGCATAGGTCACTTATTCGGTCCAAGGACGAACCCTATTGAAATTGGGAAAAATCGGTTCAGATTTAGATATAGCTCCCATATATATATTTGTCCGATTTAATGTAAACGGTCCCTATATATCATTCGATTTGCACGAAATTTGGTACAGCCTAATCATTTAGGTCTAAAATGATGTGTGTAAAATTTCATAAAAATCGGTCCAGATTTAGATATAGCTCCCATATATAGTTTCGTCCGATTTCATGTAAATGGTGCCCCAAAGTCCTAATATATCTTTCAATTTGCACGAAATTTGGCATAACGTACTGAATTGAGCCTAGAATGATGTGTGCCAAGTTTCGAGAAAATTGGTCCAGATATAGATATAGCTCCCATATATATAGTTTCGACCGATTTCATGTAAATTGTGCACCAAAGTCCCTATATATCTTTCGATTTGCACGAAATTTGGTACAATGTACTGAATTGGGCCTAGAGTGATGTCTGCCAAGTTTCGAGAAAATCGGTCCAGATTTAGATATAGCTCCCATATATAGTTCCGTCCGATTTCATGTAAATTGTGCACCAAAGTCCCTATGTATATTTCGATTTGCACGAAATTTGGCATAACGTACTGAATTGAGCCTAGAATGATGTGTGCAAAGTTTCGAGAAAATAATTTCAGATTTAGATATAGCTCCCATATATATTTTCGTCCGATTTAATATAAATGATGTACCAAAGTCCCTATATATCTTGCGATCTGCACGAAATTTGGTATAACGTACTGAATTGGGCCTAGAGTGATGTCTGCCAAGTTTCGATAA
Source organism: Musca vetustissima (assembly GCF_032173495.1). Taxonomy (NCBI): domain Eukaryota; kingdom Metazoa; phylum Arthropoda; class Insecta; order Diptera; family Muscidae; genus Musca; species Musca vetustissima. The sequence continues at coordinate 61,838 of NW_026889147.1, forward strand.
AATCGGTCAAGATTTAGATATAGCTGCCATATATAGTTTCGTCCGATTTCTTTCGATTTGCACGAAATTTGGCATAACGTACTGAATTGAGCATAAAATTATGTCTGGTATGTTTCGTGAAAATCGGTCCAGATTTAGATATAGCTCCATATATAGTTCCGTCCGATTTCATGTAAATGGTGCACCAATGTCCCTATATATCTTTCGATTTGCACGAAATTTGGCATAACGTGCTGAATTGAGCATAAAATTATGTCTGGTATGTTTCGTGAAAATCGGTCCAGATTTAGATATAGCTCCCATATATAGTTTCGTCCGATTTTATGTAAATTGTGCACCAAAGTCCCTATATATCTTTCGATTTGCACGAAATTTGGCATAACGTACTGAATTGAGCCTAGAGTGAGTTCTGCCAAGTTTTGTGAAAATCGGTCCAGATTAAGATATAGCTCCCATATATAGTTTCGTCCGATTTCTTGTAAATGGTGCACCAAAGTCCCTATATATCTTTCGATTTGCACTAAATTTGGCATTACGTACTGAATTGAGCCTAGAATTATGTCTGCCAAGTTTCGAGGAAATCGGTATAGATTTATATATAGCTCCCTTATATTATAGATTGATTTTAAGTAATTGACGCACCAAGGAACAAATATATATCTGATAGGAACAAAACGTACTGAAAGTAGTATAACCTAACCTGTACCAAGTTTCGTTGAAATAGGTTCATTTTAGCATCCATATATAAGTAAATTGTGCATCAAACTCCTCATATTTGTTAGATTGACATCAAATTTTGCACAACGTACAAAATTGAGCATAGAATAACGTAGTTGGGTTTTCTAGAAGTACAGACATAGCCCAATGGATTAACTATTGATATTTTTTTGAAGTCGATTTACATACTTTTGTCCCATTGTAAGAAACGAATGACATGTTTATGGATAGATCTAGGTCGTTTCACATTTAGATAAATATCACATATTTTATTTCATACAATTTCATGATAATAGTCCTGTTTAATATACCCATAGTGGTGAAGGGTATCATATAGTCGGCCCCGCCCGACTTTACTACTTTCCTTACTGGTTTGATCATGGTTATGAAATTTTACATGAGGTTTCGATTATGTTCAAGGACGACGCATATAATTTTCAATGATGATAAGTTCATCTAATGTGAATGAAATGAACCAAAAACTTTATTTTGTCTTGTTTTCTAGTCACTCTAGACGTTGTGTGTATCAGACGAACATCACAAATAATGATATAATTTTTTACTCCGGGAAAACATGATTCGGAAAAGATGGCGCAGAGGAGCTGTCAAGAGAGTACAAATATCGCGAAATATTACCAAGGCTCGGGATATAGATCCGCAGTAACTTAGAGCTCCGTAGTAGTTGTGTAGGGTATCATATGGTCATATGCTCGGGCCGTTCTACTATACTTCTCCGCTAATAATAATTAATGAATCGAATAAACTTTTTTTTTATTAATTTTTGATAAAAAAAAGTAAAAAAGACGTAACCCTAATATGTACCTTTCTAATATAGATAATTTGAGGGCCCTAACAATATTTTTCACGGAAGTAGGTATAATTTGGGCTTCCACAAGGTAAAGTGTATATTAAATTTGTCATCCCGTTTTCAACACCTCTATGTCGTTTTATGCATGCCGGTCCTGTATGTCTGTTGAAATCACGATAGATCCCACAATATTTAAGATAAAGCTTTAAAATTGTGCGTCTATCTATTTACTCCTAAATATAGGTTTAGTATTGGGTTTTTAACATAATTGACTGTAAATTACTATTATGGGTTCTCATTGGTTAGCAAATTTCTCTATTAAAAATGAGTCCACATTTTGGGACAATGGTACTCACCATTATTCGGTAGTTTTTGGAGTTTAAGCATGATTTTCTATCTACCAAAAATTATCAATATTGGTCAACTTCATACAAAACCGTCATATAAAGGTTTCGGTATTTTGGGAATTTTAGGCATTTTCTTAAGGGTTGGTAGCAAATCTCTCTACGAAAAATGATAAATTTTGGTATACTTTTGGGATATTGGTATTATGTCTCTCTCATGGAAGCCCTGCTCATATGTGCAAAAAACTCTAGTAGTCGATTTTCACAATCATTCCTAGATACCAATTTTTACCATTAAAGATATTTTGCAATGCAACTTCCCAGCCAAGCTTCCGAAGTTTCTGGCGAGTCACTGTGTGGCCTAGCGTTGTTCTGGTGGAACAACACACCTCTCCTGTTGGCCAATTCTGGTTATTTCTGATCATTGAGAATTTTTAGCTCCTGGGTGATGTTACGACTGCAAACATGGCGGTAAACTTCGATCATTTCTCAGAGGACCGGGATACTTGTGCGAGGTGCATCTTTAACATCAAACATTTCTGAACGGAATCTATGAAATGGATTTCATTTTCCCCAACCTAATATTACGATTTGCAAAGTTTGGATCAATAAAGACCTTCCATTATCTTGATATTGGAGCAACAAATTTTCAAAATGTTGACACTTTGTGGGAGAGGTACCAGAAGAAGTGTACTGATGGGCCACTTCTTTGAGTTCGATATAGGCTAGGTTCGTTTCATATACGATTTATACAATTTCAAAATTTTTATCCTTTGTGGGGAAGGTACTAAAACCACAGCTCCCATTTCCCAACAATATACAGGTGTGGTTAAAACTATTTTGGTTTGGTTTGATTCGTATGCTCTGTTCGCATGATGCAATTTCAGCACAATTTTCATAATTTTGTGGGGAAGCTACCGTATGAGTGACATTTTTGCCTCCATCTTCGAACTTTATTGGAGTTTGCAAAAAAAAAAATATATTTCGATGTGTAAAGTTATGATCATATCGGACATACCATTCACCAAATATTGAATTTAAAATTTTGACAATTTTACTCTTCGTGGGGGAGCTTCCAGAAGGAGTGTATGAATGGATCCCTTTTTCGAACATAATCTTGGCTTGGTAAGGATTAGGTTGTTTAAAGTTTGGTTAAAATCGGATAGTTCGTTCGCATGATGTTATGGAATTAATTTTTAACACAATTTTGACCATTTTGTGGGGGAGGTACCAGAAGGAATTCCCTATCTACGAACATAAACTATGTTTGGAACAAAAATAATACAATGTACAAAGTTCGAGCTATCGTGTGTATCAACCGGCCAGATCAAATCCAAATTGTCTGAAACGGATTTGCTCCAAAGAAACATGAGGTCGAAGACAAATATTTCGATGAAGAACATTTTTGCCGTATCAAAGTTTAGCCATATTCGCCATAAGGCTGAGGGTAAAACAATTATCAATGTTTTACTATAGCCCCCACATAACGGTACCCCAATTATCCGTTATTTTTGGGATTTTTCTATGGAATTATCTGTAATTTGATATTTGGGTTCTCATAGGTAATGGGTCCACTTTTTATCATTGATCCACATTTATCAAAGAACGGATTTTTGGCAATTTTTTTTTAACTGAATTGGCTGTCATTTGGTATTAACATCTTTTTACCAATAATTATTAATATGGGTAAATTTTGTAGGATAGATATAATGGTAATCCAATTTGCTCTAATTGGGTGTCAAATCAAAAATTTACCATGGCATAGCCCGTAATGTATAAAATATTACAGGTTACAGGTATTTTATATGTTCACTTCATGATGGAGAGTATAAAAATTTCCGCTCGGTTGAACTTAGCGACATTTTTACTTGTGTTACGGTATAGTTTTGAAATGCGGGTCAATGTTTAGACCTAGCATCAATACATAGGTACATTTTTCCATGTGACGTTAATTTGCAATTTTGAGTTTTTAAATCGGATTGCCTCTACCGATGTGGTTCTTATTTGGAAGTATGTAGTATTAGATCACCTCGCTGAAAATTTTCCATATAGGTTAATATGAAATTTTCGGTATTTTGAAGGTCACGAAGGTTTTTGTCGAATTTCTCCGAAGATTTCAGGCAACACATTGTAATGTAATTGGAGATCTAAATCAATCAATTGCAAGTCGTTCTTAAGGATTGGCATCGCACAGATAAGGCATGTTGCCTGTTATCATATCCATTTTGTGAAACCCTTTACATCTACGATTCAATACTCACTTGATGTTTTTATGTGGCTTAATTCTTCGTCTAATCATTTGTTACTTTATAACTTCAAGGGCATTCATTTGTTTGTTAATCACACTTATTTATCTTTCTTTTGTGCCCAAGGAGAACAAAACCAAAATGTATAAATAATTTCTAATATATGTTGTTGCTATTTCATTAAACTATTTTCCGATTAGTAATTGTTATTAATGACAAATTTCCTTATTAAAAGACATTTAATTAATAACCTTGAAAATGCGTATATCTGTAGGGCGGTTAATTGAAATCGAATTAAGGATGTTTAGCCTTCAATTTATTTGTCAACAAAACTATTAACTGTTTGAGCTTAAATTATTGGCACAAAATTGTTTTGTGTAGGAGAAATTTCTTTAACAATTTTTGAGGCATTACAAAAAGAACCAGTAAGGAAAGTAGTAAAGTCGGACTGGGCCGACTATATGATACCCTTCACCACTTTGGGTACATATGTATCCGAAAAGACGTCTCCTTTTTGGAGGAATTTTGACATGGAATTGAACGAACTTAAATATGTGATTTTTTTATCTTTCTGGAACTTATGCTAAATTTCATTTCATTTGGGCAAGTTTAGAGTCGTTTGCGCACAGTGGGACAGATTTGTGTAAATCGATTTAAAGCAAACTTGACACACGCTATTTGGTATGCTGCACTGTTTAAAATTTAAAATTTTATCTCAATAAATAAGTCGAAATTATATATGGAAGCTACGAGATATCTATATCTGAACCGATTTGAAGCAAACTTGCCAGAGATTAATTTATACCAATTTCAATACGTTGTGTCAATCGGTCTAGCTGTGGATCTTTAGTCCACAATTTACTTAAAATCGGACGAATATATATATAGGAGGTGTACACATCATTCCAGACTTAATTAAATACGCTATGTCAAAATTCGTGCAAATCGAATGATTTTCAGAGACTTTGGTGTACCATTAACCTAAAATCGGGCGAAACTATATATGGAAGCTATATCTAAATCTGAAACGATTTTCTCGAAACTTAGCACTCGTCATTCCAGACGCAATTCAATACGCTATGCCAAAATTCGTGCAAATCAAATGATTTTCAGGGACTTTGTGCACCATTTACCTAAAATCGGGAGCTATATTTAAATCTGAACCGATTTTCACGAAACTTGGCACACATCATTATAGACCTAATTCAGTAGGCTGTACCAAAATCGGAAGATATATAGGGACTTTGGTACACCATTTGCCTTAAATCGGGCGAAACTATATATGGGAGCTATATCTAAATCTGAACCGATTTTCACGAAATTTAGCACACATCGTTCTAGACTTAATTATGTACGCTATGCCAAATTTCCTGCAAATCGATGGATATATATGGACTTTGGTACACCATTTAACTGAAATCGGCCGAAAATATATATGGGAGCTATATCTAAATCTGAATCGATTTTCACGAAACTTTGCACACATCATTCTAAACATTATTCAGTAGGCTACACCAAATGTCGTACACATTTAATTTAGCACACATCATTCTAGACCTAATTCAGTAGGCTATACCAAATTTCGTGCAAATCGAAATATATTAAGGGACTTTGGTACCCCATTTACCTTAAATCGGACGAAAAAATATATGGGAGCTGTATCTAAATCTGAACCGATTTTCACGAAACTTTGCACACATCATTCTAGGCCTTATTCAGTAGGCTATACCAAATTTCGTGCAAATCAAAAGATATATAGGGACTTTGGTACACAATTTACCTTAAATCGGGTGAAACTATATATGGGAGCTATATCTAAATCTGAACCGATTGTCACGAAACTTAGCACACGTCATTCTAGACTTAATGAAATACGCTATGCCAAAATTCGTGTAAATCAAAAGATTTTCAGGGACTTTGGTACACCATTTACCTATAATCGGGCGATACTATATATGGGAGCTATATCTAAATCTGAACCGATTTTCACAAAACTTGGCAGACATAATTCTAGACCTATTTCAGTAGGCTATACCAAATTTCAAATCGAAAGATATTTAGGTACTTTGGTACCTCATTTACCTTAAATCGGACGAAAATATATATGGGAGCTGTATATAAATCTGGACCGATTTTTCCCAATTTCAATGGGGTTCGTCCTTGGGCCAAACAAATGAGCTGTGCCAAAATTCATCCAATTCGGATCATAAATGCTACCTGTACTTTGTTTACAATTTAACATGGACAGACGGACGGACATGCATAAATCGACGCACTTTGGTTTTCTATAATATCCATAGTGTATGGGGCTGCTATTGGAAAATCAATTATCCTGCAAGAGCACTTGGTCTTTTATATGAATATGTGTCCAGACATTATTTAAATCTCAACCGCGATTTCCATACCCTTACCTCCCACCCCATTGTTGTTGTTTAACACCCTTTATACTATTATACTCTTACCAAAAACTGCCATCAACAACCTAAACAATGTAATTGCGGCCAGTATGCAATTGACCGCAAGTAATCAATTATTTATAAACATTTTTATATGGAACAATTGAAAACCAGAAAACAAAGACAAACAAAGTTTCCCACAACAACAAGAACAACCACCATGGTATGTTTCACATGCAATTTTATGTTAGGGACATATAATCCTGCCGTATGATATACCCCAATAATAACAATGATGACTGATAATCATGGAAATATGTCGGGAACAAAATGACAGCTATCCCTTAAATGGTATCTGATTTAAATGAGGTGGCAAAAATGTTTCGTGATTTTTGTTGAGTTTGTTTTTTTTCTGGAATTTTTAAATGAAAAAAAAATGTAAAAAGGCTATTGTTGACACATAGGTTTTTCTATGGTATTCGGTAATTGATTCAAGGGGGCGTTACAAAAAAGTTATTGCGTTGGAAATATTGGGATTAATTTAAAACTCTAAGCTGCGAGTTGAAAATGTTTGCCAAAATCTTCAATAAATTCTAAAATTAGCTTAAATAATTCTTTACAAATATATTGAAAATACTTTAGAGACATTATCTACGCATTACCTTAGGTTTTTAGTCAGTTCTAACCATGTAGAGTGTAGAAACCCTATCGTGATATTTTGTTATATTGATTTTTTTTTTTCAAATTAAAAATTTAAGCAATTTCATTGCAATTCACTGAAATCGAAAAAAGAACAATGCGTGGGAAATCTATTGCAATTAAATTCAATTTAGAAAACGATTTTCGTTAGAAAATGCGAATGACGCTACGTAATCTTAGGCAATTTCCACGCTTTTGTCTACAGAAAAAATATTATAAATAATTTAATTTGTTTTTCATTTCAAATATGTTTTAATCTGCGTCAAAATTGAAAAAAAAACAGACTGGTGGACCTTTGATCAGGGTCACGTCAGGTTAATAAGACACAAAGGGAGATCAGAAGGTATCAACAAGCTCTTCTCACAGAATACATAAAGGTAGGTAGAATACCGGAAGGTATTATTATGGAAGACTAGAAAGACTTCTTGTTGATACCAGAAGATCAGAAGGTCTCATAGAAGATCAGGAGATCTTCTCATAAAAGACAAGAAGGCCTTCACGTGGAAGACCAAAGGGCTTCTCATAGATGTGATGAGCAGGAGGTCTTCTGATTGAAGACGAGAAGGTATTTTCATAACATATCAGGAGATCTTCTTATAGAAGACCAGAAAGCCTTCTAATAGAATACCAGAAGATCTTTCTATAGAAAACCATGATGTCTGCTACTGTAAAAATAAAATGTCTTCTCATAGAAGACCACATGGTCTTGTCATGGAAAGTGGGAGGTTTTTTTATAGAAAATGTGGTGGTGAAGTGAGGACCAGGAGGTCTTAGAAGACCCAGAGGTTTTCTCGTAAAAGACCAGGAGGTCTTCTCATAGAACAACCAATAAGTCGTATCATGGAAAGTGAGAAGATCCTTTCATAGAAAATGAGGTGGTGAAGTGAGGACCTGGAGATCTTCACATAGAAAAGTACGAGAAGATCTGTGAACACATACTGGTCTTCTATGCGAATGCCTCCTGGTCTTCTAGCCGTCATTCCCTAGTATTCTATATAAAGATCTTCAACTCTTCTATATAAAAACCTCCTGAATTCTGCAAGAAGACTTCCTGGTCTTCTTATAGACGACTTCTTAAAGAAGACCAGGAAGTCTTCTTGCAAAATTCAGGAGGTTTTCATATAGAAGAGTTCAAGGTCTTTATATAGAATACTAGGAATATGTGCAACTGAAAGAACAAAAGGTATTCTCATAGAAGTCCGATAAGTCTTCTCATGGGAAGTGAGGAGATCTTGTCAGAGAAAGTGAGATGGTGAAGGATAGGAGACCAGGAGGCCTTCTCATAGAAGACCAGTATGTGTTCACAGATCTTCTCGTAGAAGACCAGGAGATGTTCTCGTAGAAGACGTTTTCACATAGAAGTTAAAGAGATCCTACCATAGAAGTCCAGGAGGTCATCTCGAAGGAAATCATATCTGGAGGTCGAAGGAAATCATATCTGAAGGTCTTATTGGAAAGACCATAAGGATTTTTTATAGAAGTTTAAAATTTAATTTTATTGAAGACCAGAAGGTTTTCATAGATTAGACTAGAAGATATTCTTGACTGGAAGTTCCACTTATATAATACAAGGAGGTTCTCTTATAGTCAACCAAAAAACACTCTTATAGATGCCGGGATGATCAAATTATACTGTTATAGGAGGCGATTAGGCAGTATGATAAAGAAAATTCATAGGTATTAACAGAAGATCCGAAAGGCTTTCTCACGGAAGAACGGATGTCTTTAACGAAAACTTTGCAAGGCCTCCTCATGAAAGACTAGAGGGTATTCTGGGCTCTTAGGGGGCTGGCTTAAGATGCCGCTAACCACCCAGGTGGGTGTAATTTGGCATTTCGTCTTTGTCAGGTTTTGGCATAGTCTTCTCACTACATATTCCGTATTTTAAAGACTTCATCCGCATATTTCAACCTAAGAGGCTGCAATTTGGTATACAGGAAATCGTCTTTGTCGCTGGCTTAAGATGCCGCTAACCACCCAGGTGCGTGTAATTTGGCATTTCAAATTCTGGGTGAATTAAACTTCTTTCCAGAATATGTTCAATATAGGTCTATGCTTTTTAAAATCACTCACACAATGTCACCCCTATAATATCGGTGTGTTGAAGTTCCTAGCCAAGTTTTTCATCTTCAGTGTCTGTATTTTGGTGTTTAAACCTTTGTGGCCCAATGTTGCCCACTGGCAACAAAATGTTTTAGAGCTTATATTTTATATGTAGCTAGTAGATATGTATTATTTGGATTTCATATGTCAAGACCTGATTATGGACTACACATATCAAAAGAAAAATAAAAAAAAAAATCAAAATTTTGGTAATGTTATGAGATTTTCAATATAGAGAAGAGGGTAAATTAGTGTACAGTACTAATTTGTGTATACAGACCAAATTATTTAAATCGCTTCGTATTCAAATTGTACAAATTCTACCCTCAGAATTATTTTCGATTCTTGTAAAATTGAATATAGAGAATAATTTAAAATGATTTTTCTGACGATTTTGCATTTGGTTTTCTTGGTATTGGACTTTATTTTTTCCGAAAGAATATACTGTATCTCCCGAATGCAAGGTTATATCGATGTCAAATTTTGTGCATATCCTATTTAGGATAATTGCATTAAATCTGTGAACAGAAATTTGATCTAAATTTGCGGAAAAAAATTCGGGGCTCAAAGGGTTAATTTTCTTAGAGGTTAAATAATCTCTTGGCAGACATTTTACGAAATGTTTTCATATTTTATATAGCCCTATGGGTAATTTATGGTTCAGATTATGTTTTCGTTTTTTTGTGGTTTTCCTTTCAAAATCGATTTCACCATATATCGTATGCTGCTGGGCCATAGGTTCGACAACACGGTTCCATAATGCACTCCATTGTATTGGGTCTCTATGTCATTACAGCTCATTACAAATGCAACATGCTATAATGACAAAAGAAACGAAATCTGAATAGAAAAAAAATCACTTTAACCGAAAATCAAAAGCATATGTTTATTGAAACAAAAATGGACACGAACATGTGTTATCTCTAGAAAAAGAAGAAATAAATATAATAATCCTCCCCCATAAACCAGAAAAAGGACAAAAGAGAATAATACAAAATATTGTCACTGCACGAGAGAGAGAACCATCTTCGAGAGAATACCCACTATTCGTGTTGGACACAATATTTTATTATTATCCTTTAATGGAGATTGCGCCAGTTTCGAACATTAACTTATGGCCACAACTAAACAGTTATTCCTCTCCCCCCAAAACCCGCAAACACACACACTCACACATTTATATTCTCTAATCTAACTACAGTTGTACGCTGCCATTTAGTTTGAATAATTTCTTCGAATTCAAAACTCGTCGGTCAGTTGCAGTTTGTCTACGCCACTCTCAGCTACACGTTAACGTGTCCGGTCGATTGTCCACTTCTTTTTTTCTGTTTGTTTCGAATTTCAACGGGATTTGAAATGAAAAAATAAAAAAAGTTTTTAATGTAAATGACACAGCCTTATAGATTTTCAACGCCTACGGTACACAAATTTACTGCATGGTGAAAAAAGACACACACACACACATTCACGAACACAATAACTCAACACAAATGCAAATTGGCAATAGAACAAAAGGCAAACCTAGAAGAGAACGTGCCACTGAACGGAAGGAAATTCACAATAAAAAACGTGTGATTTTTAATGGGGCTAACCAACGTTCAAATTCGATACGCCCCACGTCAAACAAGTGGTTAAAAGTGTCAGTGTGCGAATGAGTGAGTTACGAACCGGTGCATAATGTTGTGAGTGTGTTTTGGTACGTTAGTGTGTAGATGTGTGTCGTGGAAATACATGTGAGATTGCAGTGCAGTTGATAAAGTTGTTGTATGAGCAATTTCATGTTAAGATAGATAATGTGAATGAAATATTTTCAAATTTTTCAGAAACGTGGTTTATCATTATTTGGGTTATTTCATAATTTTAGTGATGGGGTTCTCTGTGATTGTCTGACGATGCATTTTATTTTCTTAGCGTTCCTCAATTAGCCTCGGCGTCTGAAGGTTTGTTGAGCCTGGTTGACTTCTTTCGTTTTTATGAATGGTTTTTGGTCAACACCCTCATGGGCTTTAGGATGCAATAAAAAGTCGAATTCATCAGTGAAACTTTACATCTAGGAGGAATGGATTATACTTCATCATACCTTAACAAATATTCAAATAAGAATATGGGAAATTACACTGTAAGAAAAAGGTAATAGGCAATAGACTTTAAAGCTATTTAAACAAAGATTCGGCAGGATTTTACGACAACATACCATAAAAAGTTCGCAAAGTAGATTTATACTGGAAAAAAACTATAGCGTCCAATTGGATTCGTCAGAAGAAGACTTAAATAAGTCTTTGCAGAAAATGTTGGATATTGCCCCATTTAAGGGACCTGGCCAATTTTCCAATTTTGTTTTGTTTAAAACGCCGCCAACTTGGCTGCAATTAGATATTCCATATTCCTAATGAATAAAAACTTCTTTCCAAAAAATTTCAATATAGTTTTATGGTCTTTATAGTTTCCATTCAATAGTCCATCATAATTTTCTGTATGTTAAAGTTTCTAGCGCAGTTCCATGATATCATATAGTCCTCTATGACGGTGCTGACCGATTTTATCTATTGTAAATGTATACCTCATGGTATGGTCGGAAGTATTCCTGGAAGTATACGGGGGAATTCTTGCTTCGAAGTAAACAAGCAAGGGTACGTAAGGATTCTACAGACTTAAGTAGGTTACATGACTCTCGAAATATTCCTCGGAGATCCCTGCAAGCCAGATACATTGTACCGATATACAAATATAAATCAGTGAGCGGAGCAGTATAGTCCGACGGGGCCAACCATATGATACCCTACACAACTACCACTGGGCTCTGTGTTTCTGCGGTTCTACATTCCGAGCCCGGGTAATTCTTTGAGATATTTGTAATCTTTTGACCGATTTGAAGTCAACAGCTCCTTAGAGGCAAATATTCCAAATTATTTTTTACCGGAATAAAAATATTGTTATTTTACACAAAAAATACAATTGGTTGTATTTCAAGTCTGCTTAATATTTACTCTCTTGACCGATTAGCGGCCAACAGCTCCTCTTCGGCATAGTTTCCGAATTAAAAAAATTGGTTGATTTTCCCGGAGTATAAAAATTACTCCATAAGATTTAAATTTTGTTATTTACTCGAAAAAGTTTTGGTTCAATATTTAGACTGGCTATTCGAATTAGTTGGACAGATCCCCTTACCCATTGAAAATTCGTGATGTTCGGCTTCTATGCATCTAGAGCACTAGGCAAAAACAAGGAAAGATGTCTTCATCGGCGTTTCCAACTGATGTATATCCTCAGCCGTGGTTAGCGGAGGTCTTCAATTTGATGTTGATAAAATCAGTTATTCAATTCAAGGAGAAGACCCTTCGGGCTTGATCTAGGCTTGGTAAAGATAATAGTTAGTTCTATGTTTTGTTTAAATCGGAAATTGCATTCGCCTGACATTTGTGAGGAATGTACCAGAAGGAGTGGACCAATGGGTCTCATCTTCTGAGTTGATCTAGGCTTGGTAAATATGATAGGTCGGGCAATGTTTGGTCCAAATCGGACATTCCAATCGCCTGATATTGGATTTATAAATATTGAAAATATTTACCCTTTGTGTGGGAGATATTAGAAGGGGTGGACCAATGGATGCCATCTTAGGACTTGATTTTGACTTCGAGAAGATAATATTTTGTGAACATTTTGGGTCAAATCGTAAATTTCATTCGCCTGATATTGGATTTCAAAATATTGAAAATTTCGACCTTTTGTTAGGGAGTTTCCAGAAGGAGTGAGCGAATGAGTCTCATCTTCGGTTTAGATATAGGCTTGGTAAAGACAATATGTAGTGCAAAGTTTGGTTCAAATCGGACATTGGAAATATTGAATATGTAGACCCTTTGTGGGGGAGGTACATGCAGGAGTGGACCAATGGGTCCCATCTTCGGACATGATCTAGGTTAGGAAAAGATAACATGATGTGCAAAATTTGATTCAAATCGGACATTCATTCGCCCGATATGTGGAGGTATCAGAAGGAGTGAATCGATCGGTGCAATCTTAACTTAAACTAAGTTTAGAAGAAAAATTAGGACGTGCAAAGTTGTTATCCTGCGCACCAGCCAGTCCGGACATTTGTAAATCGACTTCAAATTGTGTGAAACGGATTTGGTCCAAAGAAACATGGGGCGACAATCAATATTTTAGATGAGACACATGTTTGCTGTAGCAAAGTGTATATACCCTCATTAGCCGTAAGATCTTCATCAGAGCTGTCATGCTTACTTCATGGTCAGACTTCTTTCTATGTGTAAAATTTCGTGATGTTCGGGTCATAATTGTGGTCTCTAGAGCGACTAGACAGAGAAACAGACAAACATTAAGTTTTTGGTCCATTCCAACAATAGCGATCTTCTTTGGCCACAACCCGTCCTACATGCAAAATATTGTGACGATTGGTCCGTAACTGTGGGCTGTACTGTGTTTAAAAAATTGCATTGAAGTGTCTGATTCTGACTCCACTCTAAAATAGATCCAATCCGCAGCTATTTAATGTATAACAGTATCAAAAAATATTGACTGTAAAACAGGATTTACATTAGAAGTTTTTACCGGGTTAACCTACAGTATGAGGATTTATTTGGCATATTTACAATATATATTGCCAATTTTTACCCACTATGTTAACGAAATCCGATACAATGTAAACGTACTATAATGTGGCCTTGTATGGTACCGATATATTTTTTTCATTTTTAATATCGAATCCGATAGTTATATATGTGTCACAGAATGGACCTATTCAAGTGGGTTCATATTGTCGCATTACAACCGATTTTGGTTAAATAGTTTGAGGATCCTAGTCGAATTTTACAACTAAAATGGCTTCTTCGTATAATAACCGAACTGTTCATATGTTCTCGGCACGTCCAATTTAAGGTGTCTTTTTCAACAAAAGTGGCTACACTTTCTTCGAACAATTTAATATTCGTCAAGTTCCAAGTTTGAGCGGAGACTAAAATATTTTCTAGCAGAAAATGTTTTGACATGGCCCCTGTAAAAGGGCTCCGCTCGATCTTAAGTATTTTGAAGCCCCAGCATCACTCTTCAGCCAAAATTATAGCAATTGGTTATTTGAGGTTCTCAGGGGATAAGATATCAGTTCAGATTTAGACATAGTTCCCATATGTATTTTCTTCCGATTTGATTAAATGATTTTGTAAGCAGATTTACATATAGCTTCCATATATATTTTCGCCCAAAAATATAGGAAAAAATATTTCCTATTAAAAAATGATAGATTACAAAACCTCCCACCGTAAAAAAACTTCGTCCCTCTGCATGCAATGGTTCATATTCATTTCTCTCAGTCATCAGTGTATGTGTGTGTGTTTTTTTAACTTTATGCATTTCGTTCTAATTTTTTTCAACATCATTATTACCACCAAAATAATAATAATTATTATAATAATCATCGACATGAATTGAATTGTCCAACAGGATAGTGACAAAATATGAAAAGAACACTAATACAAGAAATGTTTTGTGTAAAACCCCAAGTGAGAAAAATATGACTTATTTTCCGGTGTCATTTCTATTTCACAGAATATAATAAAACAACAACAAAAATGGAGAATGCAAAAATTCCACCTCAGGCCATAAGATATGATAAATTAGTTTCAAACACGATGTTGAAATGAGGTGAACGTGAGCTGATAGACATCAATGCAATGTTATTAGCAAAAACAACACCAAAAATAAATGAGAGACAAGTGAAATATATAAAAATGCATATGTATGAAATATTGTGGGGAAAATTTTTATTAAAAACAATTTGTGACTTGTAAAAAAATAATAAAAATAAATGCTAACCATTTGTTAAACATCAACGAAGTCTTCGTGAATACGGTCGTAATCTTCAATCGTCGTTATTGTCGAGTCGTATAGTTGTTGTATTATTGAATTCGTCATTACATTTCGTTTCGGTCATTCCATGTCATTCATTCATCGCCACCGTCGTCCTCGAGTTCAGTTTTCTTCCATTTATCGATGAGAATTGTAAAACGGAAATTAGACCAACAAATATTATCCGCCCTAATGAATTCATTGTACCCGGCGGGTAAATAATTAACAAAGTTTTTGTTGTCAACAATTAAATATTGAAACGAAACGAGACGAAAAAATAGAAGGAACAAAAATGCCTCCCAAACGTCGACGTCGTTTTCAAGGCTTATACTATCATTCGTCACCGCCTAAAGGTAAGTTGGGAAATTTTGTTCGTGTATTATTGTAAATCTATTTATTATTGTATTAGTATATTTCATGGAAATCTTTTAATGTATTTGAAACCTGTCGTTGTTAATTAATATTATTAAAATATAGGCTATTGACTAAAAATGGAAATTGTTTGGAAGGTTAAAATGATTTAGAAATTCAAATCACCTTCTTGGAGGACATATTCTCAATGTTCCCAGATTTAGGGTCACATTATCGATGTCCTTCGGAAACAAATATATTTGTCAAAATATATTTCCTGTATCTTATGAGTTATATATCTTAAGGAAAACAAAAAAAAAATCAGATGGGCCGATTATATGATACACTTTACCACTTTGACTATATTCAAGAGATGTGTTATATAAATCGGGCGAAATTAAATAAGTAATCTGCAAATTTCTGTGAACGAATGCCATTCTGCAATCTATGCAAAATTTAATTTCATTCGGACCAACATAGAGTCGTAATATATTAATATGGACGGACTTAAAGCAAACTTGACACACCATATTTGGTATGCTGCAGCACAGCGCACTACAAAATATCATCGTAATTGGTGAAAAGATATATTAAAATCTGAACCTGAAGGGTATAATTATTTGAAAAATATGCCATGAATTCATAAATATTTTTTCGTTGGCCACATTTTGGGTATACAACCTTCTTAAATAATAATTCCATTCAGTGTAATCCTTTGCTATAAGGGCCATACAATGGTCAGTTCCGTTTTAGAAAATTTTGGGTATACAACCTCCTCAAAGAATAATGCCATTCAGTGTAATCCTTTGCTATAAGGGCCATATAATGGTCAGTTCCGTTTTAGAAAATTCGTGGGTATTAGGGTCATATTCCATATTACAGCCGAGTTATAAAAGAAATAAAAAAATCGATAACTTCAAAATACCTGAAATCGATCAATGAGTCTAGCAGAAAACGAAAAAAAATCAAATGAAAAACAAACTGAACTGAACAAACCCAGGGCTCCCCCCCCCCTGCGTACGTCCCTGCTCCATACTATGGTGGAGGGTATAAAAATAGAAAACGACTCCAAAGACCCTGCGTAGGTTTTCGGAAAAAAAGAAAACATAGGAAAAGGCTTTTGACCCGGTGAATATGACGAGTATATTAATGTTGTCATTTCGTTGTAACACTTAAAAATATGACTCCTTATTGTCCTCAGCGGGTAAATGTTTCAGTATACTCATATATGTCTGCTTTTTTCCAGAACCCATATAAAGGGTTCGACAAATTTGAGGTTTTTGATTTTTTACATGTCCGGACCTTATATCGAGACAATGCCATTGTGTATAGTTTATTAGTAGGGAAGTGTATTCTATATCAAGAATGGTTAGAAAATCCGGCTAAAACCCTCAAAATACCAAAAAGTGAATCGTTTTGTGGGAGTTATACAAAACGTGGACCGATATACGCCATTTGCAATAACGTGACAGTATGTTACATGATGTTAGTGCAGAATTTGAAAGCTCTACCTTAAATATTGCAATCTCTATCGTGACAGACAGGCGGACGTGACTTGTTCGACAAATTCTGGTTAAGCATATAAAAGATTTCAAAAGTTGTTAAGTCATTTTTTTATTTTCAGTTGAAAGTCTGACATTGAGGAAAATTGATCGCTTAATAATCTCAAAACGCATACAAATTACACAATCGTTCAAAAACTTAGGTTTCTGAGGGGCTTCAAGTAATTGTAGATAGGCCATTACACCCAAAAACATCACAGCTTAGTGCGTTCTTTGGGTCGAAGGTGTGATTGGATATCACTTCTTCGAAATCGACGATAGAACGATTGTCACCGTCAATACGGAGCGGGAGTGTGTGGTTTCAACAAGACGATGTATTTGGAAGATATTAACCATATTTTCTTAACGAAGTGGATTTATTTAGACATTTCGGATTATTGGAGGATGAAAACATTAAAAGTCCTGATTGATTTAAGAATAACCCACCATGTTGTATGCCCGCTAAGTTTAATTTCGTTTTTCTTTACTTTATATTTATGGCAAATTTTGTTTATTTTTTTTTTGGTATACCGTCTAATTTTAAATTTTATCAATTAAGGGGACCCCCAAATTTTCGGGGTCAAAAATTTTTTTGATTTAATTCGAATCTACACTAATTCAAGAATGTCCTTACAAAATTTCAAGAGAAAATCTTAAGAATTCTTGAATATATAGCCGATTTATTGTGTCAACATCAAGTGATGGCTGAAGGGCTTCTCAAACTTTAAACGCATTTTTCTCTTTTGTGAATGGCTGGCACGATAACTCAAAAACTAATGACCCAATCGATTCCAAGTTTTTACACTTTTCTCTGTGAGTGTATAGCTATCGTATGAACTAGGATAATGCCAATCGGTGAAGATCTTCCTTATTTTTTAACTTGTTTTTTGGTAAAAAATCGGCGATTTTCCAAAAATATTTTTTCAAAGGTCCGCCATTTTGTTAATTTTAGAGCGAAGTCAATAATCCTAGTTCATACGAGAGACAGACATGTACTCTTTCTAACACCGTTGGAATTTTCGGACTCCGATGTTCCAGTGGGGAGTTATCATGCCCGCCATCAAAAATAAGGAATTTTCTTTAATTACAAAAACAACAACAAAACAATAACAAAAATTGTTTGTAAATTATTTTTCTTCTCTTTTAAATCTTCAAATATATATGTACAAAGTTACAAACCTTAACAAGCACTGGTATTGATTTACCAGCCCATTGAAAATCTTGAAAAAATAAAATCGAGATTGGAGGCTCATAAAACTCATATTACGGACCAACACATCCTGTGGTTCCTAACCATCAAACTGCAATGAAGTTATAAGAGGAATGTTTTTTATATGTGGAGTTACTCTTGTCAGACAACCTGAGTTACAATATCATTACACCTGTAAGTGGAAGATTCAATCCCATTTACTACACATCCCATATCCTTTAAACATGTCTTCCTTGTACGAAATAACATTTACCTTGGTTCTAGACCAATATTGCATGCATTGGAGAGACTGTGAATATATTGTCGTTCTTTCAGTCTGTTCTTGGCTATTTTTCATAAAAAACTTTTTCAGCAATTTCTTTAATGTTAGAGGTACATTACCTAAGTCAACAGCATTTTTGCTTCAATGACAATGTATCTTCCTTTTAATACCATTTTTTATTTTTTTCTATAATGTTTATATACCCAATGACAAAATTCATGCATGTTTTTGAAAATTATGGTAAACATAATTTGCATTATTAAAGGTTATGACTACATTTTATCGTTTATAAGTCACGAGTCTAGAGATAACCGCACATAATTCCTTTGTAACGAAAAAAAAAAAAAACAGAAAACACATCATTTAATTGGCTATTCAATCGATAAAGTGTTTTTAGATAATTTTTCTGTCACTCAGACATGCAAACCCCAAAGAGACAGGAGAATTCACGCACACTAAAACGCGTACACAATCATAGGAAATATGCGTAGGTTGCGTGTTCCCCAAGCCCACCAAAAAACGTGGTGATTAGTTTCTTTGTAGTTTGATGTTGGGGAACAATTAAGTTATACATTAGTGGTGGTTGCAAAGGTGTTTGTCTACATGTATTTTTTATTAAAGTGTGATTTATAGTACAGTAGGCTCCAGCTAAATGTGAAATATAAATGTTTTAGTAAAAGATCGATAGATGTTGTTTGTAAATTGCATTTACCTCACATAAAGAAATATTATTACTTAGGAAATAGGTACTGAAGTACTATGCATATGTAGGGGTTTCCAATAACGACCAGTTATCCCAGTGATACGGCTACATGACAGAGTGAATATGTACCTTTTAATTTTAGAAGTATACATGTTATTTCCTGTCTATTTCCTATAGGCCTATTACGAAAAGCGTACATTTGCTGATTACATTCAATGTATTTGATACCCCTTTAGAAAATCCTAGTTCACTTATTTATTAAAGATTTGAGTTGTGATTATCTGAAGTCATCTGTACTTATATGTAAAGTATTTTCACATAAACATGCGAAATATATATAAATGTGTATGTAAATAATACATGTACAGATAATTAATATTTGACAATAAATTTCGTATATTGGCGCCATGGGATATTAATTTACTTTTTTTGTAGGGCAACAAGTGTTACTGCAAATCACGAAATGTTGATGATTTATGTGTCGGTTAATAATTGTCCCAAGCAAATCTATTAATATGACTCTTGAGAAGTTAATAATTTGTTAATAATGACTTTTGTATGATATTTTGTTTGGCGATCTATGGAATCATTCGTGTCAAGTTGATGAATTTTTATACCCTCTGTCTTATGGCTAATGACACGGCAAAAAAGTGCCTCATCGAAATATTGTTTCTTTTGACCAAATCCACATCAGACAATTTGCAGTCGATTTACAAATGTCCATCTTATGTCGGGCAGCTTGTGCGCACGATAACTTTCAAAGGGAGTAACCGATTTTATCCGAATTGTAGATACATATTTCTTCCCAACATAGTTTGAGTTCGAATGGGGAATATCGGTCTACTCCTTCTAGTACCTCACCCAAAAAATGGTCAATATTTTGCAAAAAAAGAAAATAAAAAATTAATATATATATGTAATTCCGAAGACCTCCGTAAACCATAGACTGAGGGTATATATATATGTAGGCAACACCGACAAAAACTTTTAACAGGTTTTTATGAAAATTATATGTAGGCGAAGTTGGGTTTTACTTCCGTCTTAGGGAGACTTCCCTCTTCTCGGTTTCTATTTAATTCGAATCTCTAGAATGTCACTTTAAAATTTCTAGGGAAAATCTCAGCAACTGAGATTTTCTGATTCAGTGCATCAGAAAATTAGTCGGCAAAGGACCTATGAAGTAGGTCCCAATTTTCAACCACAAACAACGCTTATTGGTTTATATTTTATCTCTTTCAGACCCAGCTTAAGGGGACCCCCCCCATTCTCGGGGTCAAAATTTTTTTTGATTTAATTCGATTCTACACTGATTCAAGAATGTCTCTACAAAATCTCAAGAACTCTTGAAGATATGGCCGATTTATTGTGTCAGCATCAAGTGACGGCTAAAGGGCTTCTCAAACTTTAAACGCGTTTTTCTCTTTTGCGAATGGCGGGCACCATAACTCAAAAACTAATAACCCAATCTAATTCAAAATTTTAACACGTTATTCTGTGTAATATATATGACAGGATTATCTATCTATTAAGACCTGATTAACACTTTTGGATAGGTCGATATAGTTCCGAAGGGATGTACACTGTTAAAGTTATAAATATAAATAAATATAAATGTCGGCTGAATACAACGTATATATTTTAAATGAGCTTATTAAAACAATTTAAAAATACTGAGTTTACTCTCAGCCTCTTTTAATTTTTCATTTGCTTCGCCATAAACATTTTGAAACTGAAAATTCACAGGACATCCTTCCAACGACTTTGTGTCGTTCCTTTACACACTCTACTTCAAGGAAAGTAAGACAGAAACCCAACGAGAATATCCGTTTTTTGTCAACACATACTTGCCTTCCTGCTATATTCCGTACAAATAGAATTTCAAGAATTTTCCTTAGCCACTCAATGTTTTTTCAACGAACTGAAAAAATGGCTGTGTGTATTTTTTTGTAGAAATAGTCTACATGATTGAATAGCTTTGTTTCTAATAATAACATGAAATTCTTATAAATAATTAAGTTTTAGGACAGCATAATTAAGTAGCATTTAATTTGACGATTATCGAAATTAATTAAAGAAAGAATAAGAGGGAATATATGGGAACTCTGAATTTCAATTGAAGTCGATACAATTCTTGCTTAATATGCAAATATTAATCAAACGCTTTGGGAAGTGGAACATTATGATAAGAACATGATTGAAAGGGTACGTTAGTTTGGAGTGATTGGTTTTTTCATACAAATAAATGTAGTTATAAACAAAGTATATTATGGTTCGCAATTGTTGCTTTAATTACTTTAAAATTATTGAAACTTGCATGTGGTACGCGCAGTAACATTACCTTAGTTATATGCACCTCAAAAAGGATCAAAAAACAATTTTTATAAGAATATGGATTATTCTAAAGAAGCCTATTATATATATCGTTAGCTAAAATTTGAATTTTTTAGTTACGCCTTTTTGCATTTATCAAATAAACCCACTTGTAGTTACGTATTTTAGTTTTTTGTTAATAGAAGCTCCTTTTTTGACCGCAGACGTGTCAATTTTCAATTTTTTGTTAGTTACGCCTTTTTGCATTTTAGCTGACGATATATATATATATATATATATATATATATATGGGCAATATTGCCAATTTTTTAACATAGCTGAAGCGGAGGTTCACCCCTTTATAACTCGGGAATTACTTAAGTATATGAAAAAAAGTGAATAGTTTTGGGTTAATTGATCTGTCGTTGCAAACTGCTCATGATATTGACCTCCAAACTTTATTTTGGTGGAAGCTGTGTCTACTTTAATGTAAAAAAATGTGTACAAACACGTTGATGCGAACCAGTTTTTTTTATGTTCTCTATCGATTTGTGACTAAGCCACTCATTGCACGGTCTTCGTGTCAAAATAAAACTAGAAGCCAACAAAATGGGGACTACGCCCCTTATGTATCATTTTTCAAAATTTTCACTGCATATACCTTTAAATGATGCTGACATTTTGAAGCTCGATTTTTAGTGTTTTTTTAATTTTAATTCTAGCTTTAATACGCAAACAGGAATTTCTAAAAATCGATTATAAGATTATTGTAGTCGCGAATCTGCGTCATTTGATATGTATTTTGTGTATGTAGTATGCACAGCTTCAGAGTAATACTCATCCGAAGGTGAGAATTTTGTGCGATCAAATTTCTCAAAAACCTATTTTTCGGTCCAAATTTTTAGATCTGTCAACTGAATGATATGGGTACCCGCGATCAATAAGGTTTTTTACGTTTCGGATGATATAAAATCTTCTTCGTGAAAATCCATCTACTAGAACGGTGGGAACTGGCCTTCCAAAAACACGAAATTTGGCAAAAAATGTTTTTAAAATATCGCGGATTTATTTGCGTTTTCTGTGTATCATTTCCGCATCAATAAATGACCTCATACGGATTTTGATCTTTTTCGAAAAGAGAACTTTAAAAACTTCAGCCGAAAGAGAGATGTACGCAATTTATCTCAAAAATAGATTTTGCTGGCACATCCATGGTTCTTAATGGACCACATTGAAATGGTATAGATCGATGTATTTTTTTAGGGTGCACACCGAAATCGGATGCGCGTTAATGGCATACGGAGTTTTCGGAAATTATTCGCGTTTTACTATTTTTTGGGTACTTCAATGTAACGTGCGGCACATCTTAGCCGTCAAATGAAATTTCGCAAAATATATATGGATTAGAAGATAAACTTCAGTACTTCCTGGAAACCGCATGCGCATCAAATGATTTTGAGAATTACGCGATTTAGACGCAATTTAAAATGTATATTTCATAATATTATTTTATTTTAAGATTTATTCCTATTTATAGAATTCTAAGATTTATCGGAAGGGTCTTGATATAATCCGCAAGGCGTATACTTATACACAAAAAGTGATTAGTTTTATATATGTAAATTTTTCGGCGAAATTCGGGTAAAATAGCAGAATAACCCCAATATTTTTTTCTGAAATTTCTTGTATAAAATTAAAAAAAATGAATATGATGACATTATTTTTTCGAACCAAAAACAAATATCTTTCCTCAATATCTTGTTTTGTTGTCGCTGTGATTTAGAAACCGCTACACGGTCTTGTGTGATTTTGATATCATTTGATTCATCATGGTTTTTAGATTATGTAGATATTTTTAAAATAATTTTCAGGTGTGTGTATGTCATTAATATAATGAAAATATTGATGTAATCTGCTATATTTTTTTATTTTTCACATATTTCGCGAATATGTGCAACTTTATCGTGATTATTATAATATATTCATATTCTTATTTTACGGAGGAAGATATATATCAACGTTTTTGGTCAATATAATAAAAAAAACATAGATGTGCCACAAAAACAAAAAAGCTGATTTTTTGAAAATGGAATATTAAAAAATTGGCAATATTGCCCATATATAGAATGTATTTACAAAGAAAAACCAGCATTTCATTATATACAATATCAGAATATCGCCAAGGGGAATCAGGTAAACTATAAAATAAAACCAGTGAGAGGAGCAGTGTAGTCGAACTTCTATGGATCTATATTCGACTAGAAAAATGCGATTCTGGTCCATTTCGTTCAATAAATATAATTAGACTACCATAGAAAACTGCAGGTGTCGTCTTTGGAAGTTAATGAACATGGCGATAATGGTAATACTAAACAATAGCAGAATAGGTGGAACCCAGAAAATATTTACCAAAAATATTTACAACAATTCAGAGGTCAACTTATATTGACCCGCTAAATATTGACCGATTATCATGAAAAGCCATGTTTGTTTCTGGGTCGTATCAATTTCTCCGTGTACAATTTTGTTGTGTTCTTGTCAGAAAAAGACACAAATAAGATTTTTGGTCCAATCATCTCCTAAATATTAACCGATCAGTACCAAACCGAGCCGAACCGATGGTACATTTTGTGAGGCTTGGTCCATAACGCTGTATTTACAAATTATAATGCACAGGCGGGCGAATAAGCTGTCTATTTCGACTCAGCTAGTCGAGATATGGCGATCGGTATACTAAATGGCATACTCAGTAATATTACACTGAGCAACAAGATTTTGGGGAGAGTGGAATTTCTTATGTGAACGAAAGGCCTTGGTGAATATATTTAGAATTCAGAAGGCCCGAAGTTGCTATAGGTCAAGTTTTTGAGTTATGGCGTGATGAGTTATGTCTTTGTTTTCAGTTAAGCGGGTTACTTTCGAAATGATATGCCTTCAGTCAAATCGAATAAATATTTGATTATGAAAAACTGTCGGATTTGTCCTATGACCTCACATTAATAACATTTATTTGTGAAATGGAGAAATTGATGCTTAAATTCTCACACACATTCGATTAACACACCATTTTAAAACCAGTGAGTGATGCAGTATTATCGGACTGTGCCGACCATATGATAGCCTACCCAACTACCACTGAGCTCTAAGTTTCTGCGACATTTGAACTCTCTTGGCCGATTAGATGTCAACAGCTCCTCTGCGGCGTCTTTTCTGAAACTTGTTTTCCGGGAGTAAAAATATTCTGAGCCCCCATAATATTCAAATTTTGTTATTTTATAAAAAAAGTTTTGTGGAGTTCGGCTTATAATTATGGGGTCTAGTGCGACTAGAAAGCAGACAAAAATAAAGTTTTCGCTCCATTTAAATCCCGAAATATCATCTGATCGTCAACGAAAGTTATAGGCGTTATCCTTGTGCATAACTGGAACCGCATGTACAACCTTCTTGCCGTCGGCTCTAAATGTATGCATTCTAATGTGGTGGTGGTAAAACTAAAACAATATCAGAATACATAGTCACCTGTAAAATTTTACGCATAACTCCCACATCCAGCGACATACCCCAATATAGTTGGTATCAATTTAAAGACCAAACAATTCTCTTTGATATAATGTCGACTTCTCGGGTCAATGTCTTTCAGGAGTAAATGTATACACACCAGAATTTTGCACACAAAAATGGTGTCCATTTGACCCGATAATACAGTTATGCTTATTCTATGGTCAGACCCCTTTCTCTGTGTAAAATTTCGTGATGTTCGGGTCATAATTGTGACCAGAAAAACAGACAAAAATAATGTCCATTTCATCTCCTAAATATTTACGTATCATTACCAAAAACAATATGGACCTTCTTTGGTCCATAACTGTGGCCTGTATCGTGTTTACAAATTATAAAGGGCAAACGGACGGACACACATGTCAAGATCGACTCAGCTATTCGAGATATGACGATTGGTATGCTTTGAGATGGGTATAGGACCAATATTCGTATGACACAATTTTTTTACAATACCTCAAGTAGTTTGAAAGTTGTCGCACAAGAACCATAGTCTAAAATTGTTAATTTTCGGAATTTCAATCTACAGCATCAATAGATGGCGCTGCGGTCGCAAAATAGTAAAGCAATATATATAACATTGTCCATATATGGTGTAAAAAAATAACTTTCATGTTTAAAGTCTTCTTATAAAATACCAGAATATCTATTTTTATAATTTCTAACATTCCAAAAATACAGCTACCCACATTATTAATAAGAATTAACTCCAACTATGACTTATGAGGTTCCATGTAAAAGTGTTCGTCCACAACATGTTGAAGCAAACAAATAATTTTCCTTTATTGTTAATGTGAAATTTTAGACGATAACCACCACTGGTCATTAGTTTTATGGGTCGCAGGTTTTGGACACCAGAAAAAAAAGGAAACAATAACAAAAAACATACTTGTGGTATGATGATGATGACCACAATGTTTATACACGCTGATTGCTTGAATGTGGGGCTGTTGACGACGGCGACGACAACATACACACCATGTTCTACATATTGACCATGTCATTTGTTTGGTCATGTCAAAAAAGCAACGACGGCGAAAGAAATCACAAATAAATAATATGCACCTTTATATTAGTGGCTTTATAAATAAAAATCCTTTGTCCTTTTCCCACTTGGAGAGATATGGGACACATTTGTGGGTGAAATATTTTTTGGGGAGTTTGTGTTTTTTTCTGGGTTTTAGTTGTTGTTAAAAAGGTTCCATGAACTTAACTTTTTGATTTAGTTGTTAGCCGGCTTTGTGGGATAATACACGTGTCCTTCTGTTCAAAAATATATTTTCACTCTTTGACAGTTGTAATCAGTCAGTCAGTCTGTGCGCTAAGCAAGGAGTCATTCAGTCAGCCAGTTATCATTAGTGTTGTTGGAAAATAACATTTTTTGTTGTGCGCTTGTGTGTTCATTCGTACATTTTGTTGAAGTTGTAATTATTTGTTGGAAAATTTGAAATAATGTATATAATATTTTAGTGAAATTTACATTAGAGTTGATTGATTGTTTTTAGTATTGATTTGGTTGTAAAATTGTAATTTTTTGAATAATGATTTTTTGATTAGCTTTATTTTAATTATGTACATTTTATTTACTTACAGTACTACCAATGAATGGTCAGCTGCCAAATGATAGTGCCCGTAAACGGCGTGGAAGCGATGGTAAGTTTGGGTGAAATATGTGAAAATGATTTGACTTAAATAAAAGATCCACGGAATAATATTGTATGTTTACGCCCAATAAATATAGAAGATCAAAATTTGTTCATAATGCAGATAAGAATGTTATCAAATACCTTCTGGCCTTCTATTGGAATTCCATCGGGTCAACTAAAAATACCAAGAAAATTATTTTACAGGAGTATTTCTGATGCTCCTCTAGACAATTATTGTCTTGAATTATATACATAATAATTCCAATAGAAAACCATTATAATTCCAATAGAAGACTAGGAATTCCAAAAGAAGACCAGAAGGTATTTTTATACGAGATAAAAATATATTTTTATAGAAGACCGGTAGTTTCTATGAAGACCTTCTTCTTATATTTTAAAATGAAAAGCTGAACTTCCCAGGCGGGCTTCTTTAAAGAAATCCATGTGGTTTTCCGACGGAATACCTACTATAGGCCTTTTTATGGAATACACACAAATCTAAGTTAGAATGCCCAGAAGGTATTTTTATAGGTTGAAGGCTGAAAGACTAGAACGACTTTCTACAGAAGACTAGAGGGTCTACTTATAGAAGACCAGTCTTTTTAGAAATCCATTGTGGTTTTCTAACGGAAAACCATACGAATTTTTTATAGATAGTATAGTTCCTACTATAGGCCTTTTTACGGAATACGATCAAATCTTAAGTTAGAATGCCCACAAGTTTTTTTTAAGACTTGAGGTTGAAAGACTAGAGAGACTTTCTAAAGAAGACCAGTAGGATTGGGCCGTCTTATGAAAGAGTAAAATGTGCAAGTGGTAAAATGCTTGGGAAATAGTTTTTTTAATCTCTGCATTATCAGAGGATTGAGGACAATTTTATTTATTTTCTGCCAAAGCAAAAGTTTGACAGATAAATATTTTAAAAATCCCCAAATTACCAGAGGCTCAAAAAAAGAACCCCTTAAAATTGACGCATTGACAACATTTTTTAAGAAAAAAACCAATAATCCAGATTCTTAAAATATAATTCCTCAAATAATCCCTGCATTACCAGAGGCTTGGAAAATATGTCTTCAAAAATCTCGTCCTGAACCCGAGGCATAAAGAAAATTTTTTTAAAACACTTAGATAGCCACATGTTTTGTAAAATGTATTAAATAAAGCAGCTTTAGCAGGATAGAAAAATAATCTTCAAAAAATCTCCACATCATATTTATTGAAAAATTCCTAAACGACATTCAGATATTTTCTTAAAAATATCTCTTTGTTGGCGGAATTATTAAAAACGAATCCTTCAAAGCATTGCTTCCTTAACAAAGATTTTCAAAATACTTTACTAAAAATCCGCACTAAACTAATAAGCCGGAAGAAAGTGAATTCCACAAAGAAAACCTCGGCTTGAAAAAAGAGGTTTGAAAATAAAATGTAAAAAAGTTTCGACATTTCCAGCCTTTAAAAAATATTTCTGAAAAAAAGTCCTCAACCCCTTTTCTTACCAGAGTTTTCGAAAAAATGTTTCATTAAAAAATTCTCCTGGTTTTTGTAAACCAAATAAAAAAAAATATATATATATCCTCCCCCGCATTATCGGGAGCTTGAAAACTCCCCTAGCCATGAAGAAGAATTATTCCAAACACCTGGATCGATCGAGTTTTTCAAATTGTTTTTAATAAAACAGAATATAGAAAAGTGCTATTCCCTGTATTGATAGAGGCTTGAATAAGGTAATTTAAAAATTCCGGAATTATTTCCCGAAGATTTCCTAATTAGAAGAAGCTTAAAAAACTTATTTTTCAAAATACTACATTAAAAATTCCCATTGACCAGGCTTCAAGAAATTAAAAAAATATATATATGCTTGCCTAACCAATATCCTTCAAAATATTCGTTAAAAGGGTTTTTTTTAGCAAATACGCTCTAAGGTAGGCTAGAAAGAGAAGTCCTCAATGAAAACCTGGGCTTCAAAATATATTTAAGTTTCGATATTTCCAGCCATTAAAAAAGATTTCTGAAAAAGATATTCTTATTCCCTTGTCGTATCAGAGTTTTGAAAAAAATATTTCTTTAAATAATCCACGTTTACAAAAGTCAAATAAAAATTTAAAAGACAGATTTTACAATTATTCTTACTGAGGTTCAGAAAAACAAGTTAAAGAAATCAGTGGCTTATTAGAGCTCAGAAATAATTTGTCTTTAAAAACTGCAAGGCTTAGTAGAGACTCGAAACCCATTGTTCAAAATATCAACACCTATCCAAAGTCTTTAAAAATTGATTCCTTTTAAGAGACTTCATAAATATTCAATAATTTATCCAGGCCTTACCAGTAGGCCTATTCTGTAACTTTTTAACAACATTCGATATTGTTTATTTTACAACAATTTCATTTGTTTGTTTTGTTGTTTTTACAATAACAAAAGAAATTTAAACAATATCGAATGTTGTTTAAAGTTACAGAATAGGCCTACAGGGCTTAGAAAAATATTCTTTCATTAATTTTTCTTTATGAAATCCAAACCCCACGAAAGATTTAAAAATACATTGTTTATGAAATGGGGGATTTGAATAATATTCTAATATCTAAGATCAAAGGTCTTACAATACATCCCATATTCACATAGCAAGATTCTATATTGTTAAGAATGAAAAAATAAAATAGAACATATTATGATTTTCAGAATTTATATATATTCGATATTAGGTGTAGCGCATATATTCAAATTATATATGTAGCGTAAAGATTAATTGAGTTAATATACACTAATTTTCTTCTACATATATGTATCCCCTTTAGTCACCTTTATTTGGTTAACATTTCCCTAATAACATGCTTTTTTTCTTTGGTAATGGTACTTAATGATTGTTAGATAGTTGTCATTACTATTTTTTATTTATTTATTTATTTATACACTTAGTTAAATATAAGAAAGCGCAAAGGTCATTCGCTCTTTCCTTTTTATTACACACAAAGAAACCCATGCTATTATATACAAATTAATTCGTTTAATGGAAATTCCCAAAAATAGTTGTGGAAATAATTTCAATTGTTCTAGGCCAATGAATTTACACGAAACACTTTTTTAAAATAATTGAAAAAAAAACGACAAATAACAGACATTGTAGTCAGTTTGTGGCACGTCATGTGTATCAGTTCTCATGGGAAATATTAAAACAATTAACGAAATTAATTTAAAGAAATTGTCAATTTATACTCAAATATAAACGAGAACATACACAATTTGGAAACTACTAAAAATCGATGATCTATGATATTAGTTAAATTAAAGTTAACAGTCTTATAAATAAATCCATATTTTAAAATGTCGTTACAGGAGAATATTGGTTAAAGAAAATAAAAAAATGTTTATTTATTAATTATATCGATTAAAACACTCACAAGTACACCCAAACGTATACGTAATATACATAAGTCAAATATAATATAATAAATAAGTCAAATATAATATAATAAATATATAATAAAAATAGATAGAAAGATATAGATTCTACATTCTCTGAAATATTTGTATATGAACTTAGATTGTAGATTCGGTTAATATTATTTTTGGTATCTAATTTATGTAAAGAGATTTTCCTAAAAATATTTTTATATTTCCTTTAAAGCCGTACAATTTCCTTCTAAAAAAGTACAAAGTTAACCAACTTCGTGTATATCGGAATTTTAAAGGTGTAGCCACAATTGGCAACAAGTATAATTGTCGTATAAACACACCAAAATGAGGTGTAAATTACAGCCACATCGGTTGGAATTTACCCCTATCAGTATCATGGACGGACGGGGCTGATCATATGATACCCTACACAACTACTTCAAAAATTTAGCTTTTTGCGATATTTACATTCTCTTGACTAATTATAGGTCAACAGCTCCACTTTCTAATCCTGGAATAATTTCCAAATCCGGTTTTCCTGAGGTGAATATTTACGCCGTAAAATAAATATTTTGTCACTTAAGGTATTGGTTGATTTGACCCTCAAAATATTGATCGATTATCATTTGCAGCCGTTCTAAGTATTTGGTCAGATCCCCTTCACCGTGTAAAATATGTGATGTTGTGCATATTATAACAAAGTTTTCGGTTCATTGCACCTACTAAATATAATATAAATATATAAAAATATAGGCGTCCTTCTTGACCATAACCGGATCTTCATGTAATATTACATAGCGACCAGCGTAATCTTTTGCGTCCTATAGAGGGGTAATAGTAATACTAGACATTATCATAACACATAGACACCTTTAAATATTTACGTATAATTCCTACATTCGAGTACATATACTGTCAACTTATTCGATCTTTGCCAGTTTGGGGTAAAAATGTACCCCCCAGAATATCATTTTTGTCATTTTTCACTGTAAAATTTCGTTAAAGGCCTCTTGGATACTATACTATCAACTTCTCGGCTCTATGTCCTTCAGGAATAAATATATACGCTATAGAATACAATTTTTTCATTTTTCACACAAAAGTCAGGGTCCATTTGACTTGCTAAATATTGACAGATCCTTATCAAAACAGGCTTGCTTATTCTCCGGCCCTATCCCCTTCTCCATGCAAAAATTCTCGTTGTTTGGTCCATAATTGCGGCCTCTGGAGCGACCAGAAAAACCGACAAAAATTCAGTATTTGGTCCATTTCATCACCTAAACATTATCCGATCTTTACCAAAAGCAATAGGGGTCTTCATTGGGCGAAACGTTCCTACATGCAAAATTTCGTGAAGATTGGTCCATAACTGTGGCCTGTATCGTGTTTACAAATTATAATGGACAGACGGAAGGACACGCATGTCTAGATCGACTCAGCTAGTCGAGATATGAAGATCGGTATACTTAAAGGTCGGTTTAGGAACAATATTTCGCGGCGTTGCAAACTCTTGGGGCTGCACAAAAGCTATAATACCCTGACAACATAGTTGTGTAGGGTATATAAATACCTAAAATTCTTGGGACCTTAATTATGCTGCTATATATTTGCCCACACACAATTTAATATATGTGATGTATTTCAATAAGTGTGTTAACCAACAAGAATCCAGAATTCAAAATTACGGCCTTCTTGAATGGACCATAGAAAGACATAAAATGGGGTGGTGCCCTTATGTAGAGATTACATCAACAACATGTTATAACTGTGAAGAGGTCGTTATGTTCGACCTGAGCTGGTCTTTAAACACTAATTCAGTTTGAAAATACGCCCAGTATCATAAAAAGTGAGCGAGACCTGTATATGAGGTATACCTCAAAATGAACACTTTTTTTATATTGAATCCTGGATTTCTTCTGAATAATATATAGCTAAAACATTTAAGATGTCAGAATTCGGAACTATCACTTGGGACCTATTGGGACCAGAGGGTGGAAGAAGCTGGACCACGTTTTCTTTCAAATTTATGTTTAAGGAACTTCAAAGGACCCATCAAGAACTTGGAACGTGCCAAGAGTGATGGGGTGAATTATTTGTTGATTCTAATTTTTTTTATTTTCAAGTGATAAGTGATGGGACCTATTCCATAACGTACATGTGTTTATCTTAAAATTTATGTTACTCCTCTTGGAAGCATAGGTCTTCGACAAAGCATAGTCATCTTGCTTCATTAGTCCTTGTGTTACTTTCGTGTTTTTTATTCCAGTTGAGTAAATGATTGATCTGCAGTCATCTCTCGCTGCCTAGAGAGAAATAATGCCTCATTGAATTTTTGTAATGATTGTGGTCCTGGCTAATTTTACCATTTTCTTATTCTTATTCATTCCCATTTTGTGTTACCCTCATGTGTTGATACAATTAGAAGGCCAGGATCCTTCGGATGCTTCTTATATCGAGGTTAGCCTTTTTTTACAAATATTCGAAATCCATGTTTTATTGCACTTTATTATCTTGTGGTATCCCCCTTGGGAGCATCGGGTTTCCACAAAGCATCGCTATCTTATTCCGTTAGTCCTTGTGTTAGTTTGATGTTTTTTTATTCTAGCTGAGAAAATGATTGTTCTGCTGTATCCTGCCCTAGGTGATGGACCAGTCATTTATCGTTGCCTAGAAACAACAGTTCCTTGATCATTGTGGAATGGTTGGGGTTCTTGCTTATTTTAGTATTATTATTTTCTTGTGTGTGGCGCTATCTCTTGTCATTCCTATTTTGTGTTACCCTCATGTGTTGATGTATGGACCTATTCCAAAACCTAAATTTGTTTATCTTCCAATTTTCTTCTGTTACTCCTCTTGGGAGCGTATGACTTCCACAAAACATTGCCATCTTATTTCATTAGTTCTTGTGTTAATTTAGTGTTTTTAATTCAAACTGAGTAAATGATAGATCTGCCGTAGCCAGCCCTAGATGATGGGGCAGTCATCTATCGTTGCCTAGAAACAACGGTTCCTCGATCTTTGTGCTGAAGTCCCTGCTTATTTTTAGTGTTGCCATTTTATTCTGTGTGGCGTAATTTCTAGTCATTCCCCTATTGTGTAATCCTCATATGCTGATGTTGATACTACTAGAAGACCAGGGTCCGTCGGATGTTTGTGTGAATGCACTTGGAGGGAATGTGCCCTCCCATTTTAAAATCCGATCCACCAGACATCAATCTCTTCAAGGGTTTCCCCAATTTGTTTTTTTATTTAAATTAAAAAAAAAATCCTTCTACTTTTTGTTGCACCTTTTCGAAAATTTATTTTCCTTTCGTCTAATAAACAACCTTGAGCATTGATGGCGATAAAACTTTCACTTTTCAACCTTTCTCACTTCAACTTACTTTTACTAAAGAAATTTATAGTAATGTCATTTTCATTGCTTTCAATGATTGCACTTGAAAACAAATTTCATAAAAATTCTCGATGAGTATTTTTGTGGGGCATGGAACAACCAATCCAACAAATATCTGCAATTTTTGTTTTATTTAAAGAAGTAGTCAGCGTGTGAAATAAATCACAAAATAAGTTTGCTAAAAAAAACTTGTCTTGATTGACATGCAAACATGCAATAAATAATAATTGAAAAACAAGAGTTTTTCACAGGCAAAGACACTACAGGCAAGGCGAGCACAAAACTTTAAATTAGTTCTCGCGCTCAAAGGACTTTTTTGTTTTTGGCGAAAGGAGCAATGAAATGCTAATTTTGTTCATTTTATTTTCTTTGTTTCCTTTGTAGATTTCTCAGTCAAGTTATCGACCATACGAATATGGATGCACGAAAAGGAAATTGGCAAATTAACCCGCATTTTATGGGCTGGTCAGGGAAATCGTTTAAGGCAACAGGCCAGTACCAATCCAAGAGTTAAACGATTTCTAGCAGCAGTGCCTTATGTGATGGTGAGTAAAATATTTCAGCATTTCGATGACAATAATCATGTAATGTATGTTGTACATACCTTAGAATTCCATACGCGATGTCCATCAAGCTGTTATCGATAATAACTTGGAAAATCTGCAGGCCCATTTGGAACCGCCCGTACCACCTGCCCTGGTAACATGTCGGGATGCCAATGGCTTAAATCTCATACACAAAGCGGCGGGTTTGGGCCATGCCACAATTTTGGAATATCTGATCACCACCTGGCCCGATGGCGTACATGAGTGTGATATAACCGGCAAAACCCCATTGCATTGGGCTGCCAGTGCCAAAAATAATATGCGCTGTTATACGCTGCTCACGCAAGCTGGCTGTGACGAAGAAGCCGTTGATTATGTAAGTTTGTCACTTTTGGAAACAATTTTTAAATTAAAAATCCAGGGCAACAAAATTTTGATTGAAATGTTTTGTTTGACACTTTTCCCTCTTCCTGCTCCATTCCTTTTTGTTCGAATGACATCGCCAATTGGTTGCGACTTAAATTATAAAACAGAAAATGAAAACGCCTTCATTTTATCGCCATAAACCGCATGAAATTGAAAGGGCGTTTCTGACGTATGTACCCGAGTCACCACGAGTCTCCCCAGATGTCGCCACAGATTGGGAGGCCCTAAGCGATGACAGTGGTGATGGTAAGGTGAGTATACCAATGGTTTTGTTTCTGTGATTTTATTTATTCAAGGTGAACTGAATTAAAAATAATTTATTGCTATTTTATTTGTTTTATTTTTTTTTAAAAATTTGCCCTCAGAAGCCCGACATTAAAATACCCGAAATGAATGGTTTTGGCAGACATTCAAATACGGAAAGTAATGAAAATACATCGGAAGCCGAAATGACAGAGGGGTAAGTAGTGAATGTTTATTTTTTAAATAAACTAAATAAATCATGACCTTGATCAAAATAGATCAAAATTGGAAAGTCCAAGGCCTACCACAGTAAATCGAATTGGTTTAGTAAAATTAGGTTTTTATTCAACATTGTCACCTTTGCTTCAAAATATACCTAATTTCCGACGATCGTATTATGTGAGTGTGTTTTTTATTCCATCTGAGTAAATAATTGATCTGGTGTAGACTCCTGCCCTATGTGATGGGGCTGCCATCTATCGTTGCCTAGAAACACGGCTTCCTTGAACTTTGTACAATGGTTGGTGTCTTTGCTTATTTTAGTATTACCCTTTTCTTCAGTGTGGCGCTATGTCCTGTTTCCATCTGCATGTTCATACATGGATGGTCATTCCGATGCTTCTCATATGGAGGTTATAAATATTCGTAATCCACTTTGGAAAAAAATAATAATTGTTCTTCTTCCGCTGAGAGTAATTTGGGTCTTTGAGTAAAATACACTTGGTGGGAATGTACCCTCCGATGTAAAAATCGGGTCCGCCAGCTATCGATCTTTTCCATACCACATTTTCGACAATCTGTTGATCTATCAATGATCTTAATTCCAGGAAATAATTGATCTGCTATAGCCTGCCCTAGGTGATGGGGCATCCATCTATCGTTGTCTAGAAACAACGTCTCCTTGAACTTTGTGCAATGGTTGGGGTCCTCGCTAATTTTAGCGTTACTATTTACTTCTGTAATTCCCATTTTGTGTTATCCTTATGCGTTGATGTTGATACCATGCTTCTCATGATACCATGCTCTCATATGCTTCTCATATGGAGGTTACAAATATTCGTAATCGACTTTTCCGCTGAAATTTATTAGTGTGTTTGTGTAAAATGCTCTTCGTGGGAATGTGCCCTCCGATGTTAAAATCGGGTCCGCCAGCTATCGATCTTTTCCATACCACATTTTCGACAATCTTTTAATCTATAAATGTTCTTCATTCCAACTGTGTAAATAATTGATCTACTGTATCCCAGGTGATGGGACAGCCATCTATCGTTGCCTAGAAACAACGCCTTCTCGAACATTGTGGAATGGTTGGGTATCCTTGCTAATTTTAGTGTTATTGTTTTCTTATGTGTGGCGCTATCTCCTGTCTCCATCTCCATGTTGATACCATTATAAAACCAGGGTCCTACGGATTCTTCTCATATGGAGCTTTTTTTTACAAATATTCGTAATCCACTTTGAAAGAGTTTTTTTCTTCTTGCGCTGGGATTAATTGTGATGTTTTTGTAAAATACACTTGGTGGGAATGTGCCCTCCGAAGTTAAAATCTGGTCCTCCAGCTATCGATCCTTTCCATACCACATTTTCGACAATCTTTTAATCTATAAATGTTCTTTATTCCAACTGAGTAAATAATTGATCTGCTGTAGCCAGCCCCAGGTGATGGGACAGCCATCTATCGTTGCCTAGAAACAACGCCTTCTTGAACATTGTGGAATGGTTGGGTATCCTTGCTAATTTTAGTGTTATTGTTTTCTTATGTGTGGCGCTATCTCCTGTCTCCATCACCATGTTGATACCATTATAAAGCCAGGGTCCTACGGATTCTTCTCATATGGAGTTTTTTTTACAAATATTCGTAATTCACTTTGAAAGAGTTTTTTTCTTCTTGCGCTGGGTTAATTGTGATGTTTGTGTAAAATACACTTGGTGGAAATGTGCCCTCGGATGTTAAATTCGGGTCCGCCAGATATCGATACTTTCCATACTACATTTTCGACAATCATTTAATCTATAAATGTTCTTTATTCCAGCTGAGTAAATAATTGATCTGCTGAAGTCTGCCCTAGGTGATGGAGCAGTCATCTATAGTTGCCTAGAAAAAACGGCTTCTTCACCTTTTACAAGGATTGGCGTCTTTGCTTATTTTAGTGTTACTCTTTTTTTCTATGTGGCGCTATATCCTGTCTCCATCTCCATGTTTATACCATTAGAAGGCCATGGTCCTTTCTATGCTTCTCATATGGAGGTTATAAATATTCATAATCCACTTTGAAATATTTTATTCCTCTTCCTCTGGGTTTCATTAGGATGTTTGTATAAAATAAACTTGGTGGATCGATGCATTCCAAATCACATTTTCGACAATGTTTTGCTTTATCAATATTCTTTATTCCAGCTGAGTAAATAATTGATCAGCTGTAGCCAGCCCTAGGTGATGGGGTAGTCATCTGTCGTTGCTTAGAAATAGAGCCTCCTTGAACTTTGTGCAATGGTTGGGGTCCATGCTTATTTTAGTGTTACCCTTTTTTCTTTTTTGTGCCGCTATCTCGTGTTATTTTGAAATGCAAAATTACTTCCACTTCGAAAAATGCGGATATGACCTTTAAGATATCTTAAATTGAAGAGGTCAATATAGGACCATGACCTATATGATATCATATATTAGTCATGGTCCTATATTGAATTGCTTATTTTTTTTGGAAGAAGTGTTTCTGTCCCCTGCAAATGCCAATTGCTGTCTCTATATTTTAGAAACAATGCTTCCTCGAACTTTGTGTTGTTTGGGTCCTGCATTTTTTGGTTTTACCATTTTCTTCTGTGTGGCGCTGTCTCATGTTTTTCCCATTTAGTGTTGTGCTTCGGATACTTCTTCATAAACTCATCCTAAGGAAGTACATTTTAGAAACAACGTCTCATTGAACTTAGTGCAATGGTTGGGGTCCTTGCTTATGTTAGTGTTGCTATTTCTTCTGTGTGGCGCTTTTTCCTGTCATTTTGTGCTATCCTCATGCGTTGATGTTGATACCTATAGAACGCCAGGGTCATTCGGATTCTTATCTAATGGAGCATTTTTGAAGATTACGCTTTGAAAGATGTTTTTCCTCTTCCGATTGTATGTGTTGTAAAATACATTTAAAGTTCAGATCATAATTAGGTACATTTTGCTAAAAAATTATATCAGGAATTATTAGAAAGCTTTCTTTGCAATTTTCTTATCAAAAAAGAACCCTTGATAATCGTTACTTTATTGAAAATACCTCAACCCATTTTAAAGTTATTTCAATTTTCCCAATACTTGGGTTTTCCGTTACGAACTGTCGACTGGGACGCCATCTATTGATCCAGATCGAAATGGCAAAAACGAAAAATAGAAGGTTTACTTCAATGTTCAATAACTTTTGAAATACTTGAAATAAGCGGGCGAATATTAATATTTTTTGGTAGGGAGATTTGTTACCATATACGACTACAAAATACCAAATTGCAGCAAATTCGGTTAAAAACGGCCTCAAAAATTGGTGTCGTATGAAAGATACGAACTCTAGCTATTTCGATATGGACTCATAAGTTTATAAAACTAAAATGTATTATACCATTTCATTCAAATATAAGAGTTTACAAACCATAAATATAAATCTATTTCGTATTCCGTATCAAAACACAGTGCGAGTGCTGCCGATGATGATGATGCCGGTGGTGGTGGTGATGATGAAGCCCTAACCGAAGAACCAGAAAAAGAAGAACCTGCCGCTGATGATGAAAATGGTGAAGAAGCTGAGGCACCAGCCGAAGATGGTGAGGAAAACGAAAAACCAGCTGAAGATGAACAACCTGATGAAGATGAGGACAATGAAGATGATAAGGGAGGAGAGGAGGAAGAAGAAAAGCCCGAAGAAACAAATGAAGAAACCCAAACAAATGAAGCTGATGCTTCGGACGATAAAGATGAACCACAAGATGAAGTAAGTACTGTGTTTTATAAATTGCTTGTTTGCTTTTGAGATAAATGCACCCCTTAAGATTAAAGTTAGGGCAAGAAGTATGTAAATACAATATTTAGGAAGAATATTATAAAACCAGAAGCTTTGACATTTTTTTAAGAAAATTAGCTAGGCCAAAAATAAAACAATAAAAGCTTTTATTATATTATAATTTTTAATCATAATTTATTTCGTTTTTAATTTTGAAAGAAACAATTGGGATTATTATATACAAAACAAAAGATTGTGCGAAAGAAATAATTTTGTAAATATTAAAATTTTTTGTTATGTTAATAAAAAATGCTTGAAAGCACCATGATCCTTATGCAAAACAAAAAAAAAGCTTTTCTTGATTGTCTAATTCCCATAACCCACAATGTTTTACTGACAAACATATAATAATAAGAACAAAATGAACTTAAAAAATAACAACAAAATATGATCTGTTAAAAGTAAGCCATTGTCGGCCTTGATTTTACTCCCCCCCCCCCCCCCCTTTTGTTCATTTTGTTAAAAAATTTCCTTTAATTCTATTTTAAGATGGTATAAATTCGTTTAAAATGTGGATGTCTTTAAGCTTAATATATGTTCTAAAATTTAAAGTAAAAGAGAGAGTGAGATAGAAAATTTCAATATTCAAATTTTAAGCAGGAAAAGGCACACTAGCAACACTAAATAGAAATGATTTAAGAAGGTGAGACACTATTCACAGCCGTTTTGGAATATCCTGATATCTTGTCTTTTTCGAGCTCTCTTCAAGACTGTAAAAAACAAACAATTTGTCGGTTTGGATATGGAGGCTATGTTAAAACATGGATCTATAATGATAATTGTCAGCCTCCAAAACCCCGAAGTGTCAAATTAGAGCCTTCTCGTTTGAAAAATGCGGCTAAAACCATAAAAATACAAAAAAAAAAATAGGCGGGGCCTTTATATGACGGCAATGTCAAAACATGGACCTATAACGACCAGTTTCGCTTGGGAAAAGTGACTAATACTCGAAATACCGAAAATTGCGTGGGATCTTTAAATGGGCCTACATTTATCATTTCCTGCATAGATGCCAGTCCATAAAAATCTGGCATGTCAAACTACAGCCAACTCAGTGGAAAAATTCGTCTAAATCTTTTATAATACCGAAATTGGGTGGTACCATTATATGGGAGTTATACCAAAACATGACAAAGTTCTGCATATATGAATTTCTCCCTTCAAACACCCGATATACCAATTCACAGACCTTTGTATGAAATCTATACCGAAATGTAGACCAATATACCCTATTTGCAATACCAAACACCTTAGGAGTACTAGCAATGTTAATACAAAAAATTTCTGTCAACAGTCGGATATCGCTAAATCGATTTTGACCAAGAATATATATTTTAGAGTCTCCGATGATTTTTTGTAAAGGGAATGACAAATTTAATATACACTCCAGCTGGAGGAAGTGATATTTTCAGGAACTACATTTCATTAGAAATGGTATCGAATTCCTCTCCAAAATATGTTACACCACATTGCGTAATCTAACAGTGAAAGGTCTTGGAAATATTGGCGACCTATATACCGCCTACTATTCTTGCCCTCAGATTAAATATATAGAAATATCGATACAAAATGTCTTTGGACCAAATCCATCTACCTGACAGTTTCTAGTGGATTTACAATGGTCTCTCTGGTTGATTGGTGCGATTGATAACTCTGAAATGGAGTGATATATCTTCAAAACTTATATAAGGACTTAATATAGAGCATATCTGTCCACATCTTCTCCCACTAACGGTCAACGTTTCGATGAAAGCGTATTATTAGTGACAATATGATCAATGTAGATCTTGATTTACCGACTTAACAAATATTTTACAAATTTCCCATCAACAGGGCCGAAATTGTGCACCCTCTACAAAAAATCCAGATTTATCATATGTACATCTGTGAAATTTCTAAAATTTTTTACTATATCAAACTATGGGCCTATATATATAAAATCCTCTGCGACACTGAAATGCCAAATTACGCCCACATCGGAAAATGGGGATATGCCATTTAAAATATCTTAAATTTAAGAGGACGATATATGGTCACTGTCCATTTTTTATTTGCAAGGAGGTTTTCTATCCCCTGAAAATGCCGAATTGCTGTCACTTTTGTCAGCAAAGGTCACTGAAGATTCCAAATAAAAAAATGGGCGAAGCTCTACATGGAACTATATCAAAACAAATGATCTGTACTACAAAATTTTACTTTCATATCATTCTCTATGAGACCAAAATACCAGATTCAGATAAAGTATGAACCTCAGGCTCTCAATTTTCTACTCATTTTCTGTAATTGGATGAGCCGTACTAGGCTGTGACAAATAATATGACCATAACACTTCGTCAATAGATATCCAACTAAATAGGACGCGTTTACATTAGTTTCCATTGTAAAACTATGTTCCACATATTTCTCGCCAAGAGAGCACGCGAGCAGTAGCTTGCCTAATGCTACTATACAAATATTTTTCATGTATATAACATAATTAGCAGGTCTTCTATAAATAGGAGAACGTCCTTAGACATCCAGTGGATAGGAAAATTTCCATGGAATACATTTAGTATGTTTTCTAATAAGGCGACGAAAGGACGGGTTTTCTATGGATAGAATTACGACATTCTTCTTTCATTACTGAGTAGGTATTCTCCTCTCTCTCTCTCTCTTAAATCCTAATTATATTAAGCTTAAAATACCTCCTTCAAATTTTAACGACCATATCATCTTAACATCTTTGTTCTATATTTCTCTGTGCTTAAAATCTCCCTATTAAAAACTGCAGAGGTTCTTAAAAAATAAAACAAAAAACAAATCCCTCAAAAAACTACAACAACAAAAACAAGAAAAAGACGAAAGAAATCAGTCGACAATTGTTTACTTTTTACAGAAACAAACACAGTCTGTAAATGAAACGAATGCCACCACCACGACCAATGACAACGAACAACCGGATACGACACAGGAAGCGGATATCGAGGAAAGTGAAAAACAAACTGACGAAGATGAGAGTGAAAATAATGAGGAGAATAGTAAAGAAACTGTAATTGAAAAGAGTAGAGGAGCGGATGAAAAAGACGAGGATGGAAAGGAAGCTCAGGAAAAAGATGAACCGGAAGTTAACGAAAAAGATGAAAAGGAATCTAAAGACAAAGAAGAAAATGAAAAAGAGGAAGGAAAAGATGAAAAACCCGAAGAGAAGGAAAATGATAGCAATGGCCTTGAAGAGACCAAAGAGGAAATTGAAAGCAGTGATACTCAAACTAAGACCAAAGAAGAGGAAATAGATCTAGAAAGTCATGATAAAGAAGAAGAAGAAAGTGTGGACCAAACTAAGAAAGATGATGATAATAATGGAGAAAATACCACCTCAGATGAAAACGAAATGGATGGTAAAACAATGGGAGAGGAAAATAAAGACACAGCAGACAAGGAAGATGAAAATAAGGTTGTGTTGGATGACGACAAAAAAGGTGAGCACAAAGAAGAGGAAGTAGTAGACGATAATAACAAGGAAGGTGATACAGTAAGTGGGGAAATGGAGGGCAAAGAGGAAATTGCAACGAAAGTTGAAGAAAAAGGAGAGGAGGAAATAAAAGCTCATGAAGCTCAAATAACAGAGCAAGCTGCGAATGAAAATGAAAAAGAGAGTAATGGTAAAAAAGAAGAACTGGTAGAAATCTCAAAAGACTCGGAAAATGAAGATGACAAAGAGAATAATGTAAAAGATGAAAAAGAGGATAAACACGAAATTGATAAATCCCTTGATAAGGATCCTAAAAATGATAATGAAGATAAAGAGAATGGTGATAAAAATGTGGCACCCATGGATGACGGTAAGCATGAAGATGGTACAGTTGAATCGACAAAAGAAGAAGAAGCTGAAACGAAGGGAAAACCTGATGAAAAGGTGAAAGAGATAAGTAGTAAAAATACAGAAAATGAAAATGTGTTAGGTGAAGTTAAAGAAAATGCCAAGGATAATGAAAAAGACTTCAAAGATGAAACCAACACAGATGACAATCAAAATGAAAAGGAAGCAAATACTACAGAAAAAGATGAAGAAAAGGAAGAAAAAGTGGAAGAAGAAATCAAAAAAGAAAGTATTACTAATAATGAAAGCTCTAACTTTCAGCTATTAGATGCTACACAAATAATTAAAAAGGACCAACATGAAATTTCTACAAATGGCGATAAGAAGGACACCGAAGTGAAAGAAGAAGACGAAAATAATAACAATGCAACAGCTAGCACAACTAATAAAGATGACGAGGATAACGATAAAACTCAGGATGACAAAAATGGTAACAGATCCTCAGAATCTCCACAAAAATCACCTACCAAATCCCCCAAAGCATCAGAAGAAGATCAAGACCTCTCAACTACCGAAGCTTTCCTCAAAGAAACCCAACAAGAAATTAGTGATAAATTCGATGAAATTACGGATAATTTAAAAGAAAATGTTAAAGATATTTCCAATAAAATAAAAAATATTTTTACCACTTCAGATGAAAATGAAAATAACAAAAACGAGCACGAGGAGGATGACGATGAGGAAAATAACACCCAAAAGGATGCGAATGAAAATGAAACGAACGATATTGTTGTAGGTAATGCTGCCATTACTCCGAAAACTGAACACAAACTAAATGGCAAGGGCAGTGGTCGTAAATCGTCTAAGCCACACCCGGGTGGTAGTGGTGAGAATAGTAGCGAAGACGACGAAGATGATGAGGTACAATTTGGCACTCTCTAAATTCTTTCGAAATGTTTTTTTGATTTGATTATCAAACTTCTAAGTAGTGTTGGATTGTTGCAAACCTATTTTTTCGTTAATCAAAACAACAAATGTACTTCTCACACCTAACTCACCAACCTCTCCCCCCATCTATTCTCTTTTTAACAATAACAAAAAATAAATAAAAAACTAAACAACAACAAATACCTTTGCACTGTGGATTCGTATACGATTTTTATGAAATAAGCAAATCTAATTACTTAAGTGATAAGTTAAAAAAAAAACCAACCAAAAAATGTTTCCTATTTGAAGTAGTTCCATAAACTTTGTATGTGTGTGTGATTTCTATGGCACAGTAGTTTCTATCTTCTATTTTTGTGGTCTAATAAGAGCATCATACATATATACATGATTCTATCAATTAAATAATAAAATTAAGTAACCAATATATATATATTTGTAATAATTTAGTTGAATTTTTCCTTGAAGTTATTGTGTGTAATTGTCTAAAATCTTCTTTATGTTATGAAGAACATGTTCGAAATAAAAAAAAAATATCTAAAAAATTTTTTTGAAATGTTTGTTGTATGTGGATTTTATTCTAAATTTTTTAGATATTATAA
This sequence comes from Musca vetustissima, assembly GCF_032173495.1. NCBI lineage: Eukaryota > Metazoa > Arthropoda > Insecta > Diptera > Muscidae > Musca > Musca vetustissima. The sequence continues at coordinate 105,972 of NW_026889147.1, forward strand.
TTGGCAAATAATTGTATTGTAAGGGATAAAATGTTATTAGGGAATATTGAAAGTGGATGTATTAATTCAGAAAATATAGATCGTCAATAATAATTCTATTCTAGGTCTATTATGAAATTTATTAATTAGAAACTCTAATAGATGTAATTTTTTCCGGTTAATGTGGAAAATAATATTGATTCTAACCTTAACTAAGGGTGTTTTGCTAAATGTTTATAGCATAAATGACTTGATCAAAATTGGAAATTATTTCAGAATATTTTTTATTGGTCCACCTTTAAGTATACCGATCATATCTCGACTGGCTGAGTTGATCTAGACATGTGTGTCTGTCTGTCCGTTTGTCCATTATAATTTGTAAACACGATACAGACCACAGTTATGGACCAATTGTCAATTTAGTAATGATCGGTTAATATTTAGTGGATGAAATGGACCAAAAACTTTATTTTTGTCTGTTTTCTGGTCGCTCTAGAGGTCACAATTATGATTATGCGGCCTTATTATAGAATAAGCATGACTGTTTTGATACTTACAGATGTCTTCGTTTTCTGATGTTGTTTAATATTTCCATTACCGTGCTAGAGGACGGACATGTGGCGTTGATGGGTTGGAAATTTTGCTTGCATTTCTGGTTATGGTCAAGGTCGACGCCTTTCAGGTCGGTAGTGATCAGATGATATTTAGGGTTTAAAATGGACCGAAAACTTTATTTTTATCCGGTATTCTAGTCGGTCTAGATGCCACAATTATAAGCCGAATATCACAAACTTTCCATGGGTCAAATCTACCAAGATCCCGGTGAAACAAAATTTGGAAAGTATGCCAGGGTAAGAAAGAGGGACTGTTGATCCCTATTCGCTCAAGAGCGTGCAAATGTTATGAAATATAGCCCGTGCTCGGTGTAGGGTATTTTATGGTCGGCCCAGTCCGATTATTTTGCTCCGCTCACTGCAATACCGAGTTATACTGCGAGTACATCCTGATTACAAAATTTTAGGCTGAAATCTTCAAAATAAAAATAAACCGGATATTTTATATGGGGGCTACATCAAAACATAGATCTATACTTCAGAAAAAAAAAATCGACTAAAAATTTCAATATAACAAAAATAGGTCCAGTCCTTATAATGGAGTTTATATCAAAACATGGAGCTAAAACGAACATTTTCCGAATAATCCTTTTTAACCCTCCAAGAAACCGGTATGCCGAATTTTGGCCATTTTGTTGTGGAAATTAAGCAAAAATCTTTCAAACTTTCAACCTAAATCTTTAAAATACCAAAAAAATGGAGCGGAAATACCAAAAAATACGGTCCTATATTGTTAATGTTTTGCATAGACATATGATGGCTTTCGAAAACCGAATCACCAAATTACAGGCACTTCAGTAGGAAAATGTGTCTAAATATAGAATGGAGTTGGCTATAATGAACACTTCCAGCAAAAATATTGCTCACCGTTTAAGAACACCGAATGTTAATTATAACCACTTTGGTGGATGAATTCGGTAAAAATATTTAAAATCGATACATGGTACTATATTCTACATTTTTGCATAGATATATGACGGCCCTCAAAGCTCCGGATCACCAAATTACAGGCACTTCGGTAGGAAAACATTAAAGTAAACAATAAAAATTCCGGATATGGGGCGGGTCCTTAATAAGAGTGCTATATCAAAACATGGAACTAGCATTTTATATAGCCATAGGTCGGCCTTCAAGCCCTGGAACATCAAATTACAGCCACTTCTGCCGGAAAATGTGGGTAAAACCTTTAAATTTTGAAAATGAATATATTTTTCACCCTCCTTCAAAATATAGATAACAGAGCGGTAACTTTATATCGAGTAATAACATGGACATATATGGAAAATCTTCTGCATATATGTGTGTCAATCTACAAAAGCCGCGATCTCTAATTACAACCACTTCGGTTAAAAAATTGGCTAAAACCTTTAAAATATCTAAAACGTTTAAATATCTAACCTTTAAATATCTAATTTACCGACTATTTTAAAGCGCGGACTAGGACTAATATACCTGATTTGCAATACCAAACATTTTAGGTATTGTAGCAAAAAGTGCTCGACATGGAATTTTCTAGTCTGATCAATAATATCTCGAGGTGTTACAACCTACATGACATATTTAATATACATTCCACTTTATGGTGCAAGTGGATTTATTCTGATCATCTTATATTCGTCATCAACTGTACTCAAGTTTTCTAAAAGTGTACATGTTGTTTCATAGAGTTTTTGTCATTTCAATCCCTATCGATTTATCGGAACCATACATACCAAAATTCAAAATGACCAGTCACATCAATCATTTATAGTACAAACTCGAACAAACGGTCGTTATAGGTTCCTTGATTTTTGGTCTTTTGGGGCAAGATTTTTGTAGAATAATAGGAGGCCAGACAATCTCGTCTCATTTATGGCGGGAAAACAGAACATACTAGACGTACAAGGACTCGAGATAGCAGAAGGATATGTTTTACAAAAAATATTCCTCATTTGATTTGATTGAAAAAATGCAATTCCAATAATACCGTGTAATAGCCGCATACAAAGTAGTGGGCGTTTTCTTAATGCTAGTTTCGACTTACCAGCAAAAAATTAATCACATCATAACGCAAAAAGTTGACCTATCTTCTTGGATTCTTAATATACTCGCTAAGGGCTCTCACCCCAATAAGTAATATTCCATCCCAACATTTTCTTGCACAGTGATATCAATAATTTGACAACATGTAGGTCTCAATGATACTTGTTAGACTCAATTGAGAATGTCTAAAGCATACTTTTAGGCTGCTAATAAAATAACGCAATATATGAGACATGTAAGTAATTTTTTATATTTTTTATGCATATTAAGCATGGAAATTTCTAAAGAACTTCCTTCTACATATTAAATTTATTGCAAACTTTCAATTTTATAGTAATCTCTAAATATTTTTTATATCTCCTACAATATTGATTTTTTTCCATAGCATTCCTTAAAATGAAATTAAAAGTTATTTCCATAATAGTACATTTATACCTATTTAGTTTAATATATTGACTTTCATAGAATTTTAACCTAGAAATAGTTGTTGTTTTTTTTTGCAATATATATTTGTTTTTTGATTTTGCCATAACTGTCAAACAATCGCCCGTTTTTCATGGCGCGAAACTACAGCGCTATCTAAAATGGCATCTAAGCATGCAATTTATGTGTGCGGTAAAAAACAGGTGAATTGTCTTCTGAATTTCTGTAGTTCAGTATTTTTATTCAGCGTCAGTTGTAACTTTGCGATATGACACCACACTGACAAGTTTCAAGTCAATACATTATTTTTAGAGTTGTATTGACGTTGGCATATTGAATGCTAGTAAATATGTCAGTGTTGTGCGACGTAGTATTTTAAATATGACACTTAAAAATTAAAACGAAAATGACAAGTGGATAGAGATACTGTATACAATTTATCTAATTAATATCTCAGCTGTGACAAAATAGAATATATAATATCGTTGTTTTATTTATAGTTATGTAGAGGTACCAAAATGATAGTCAAACCAGTAAGGAAAGTGGTAAAGTCGGACGGGGCCGACTATATTATACCCTTCACCACTTTGATTTTCACGAAACTTAACACACATCATTCTAGACTTTATTCAGTACGCTGTACCAAATTTCGTGGAAATCGAAAGGTATACAGAGACTTTGGTACACCATTTTCCTTAAATCGGACGAAAATATATATGGGAGTTATATCTAAATCTGAATCGATTTTCACGAAACTTAGCACACATCATTCTAGGCTAAATTAAGTACGCTGTGCCAAATTTCGCGCAAATCAAAAGATATATAGGGACATATTCTCAAAAGGAACCATGGGTCTATCTTGATTCCTTTTGTCGTTATAAACATATGCACAAAGACATAATACCCTGTACCACAGTGTGGTGAAGGGTATAAAAAACCAAATTACAAAGAATTTGGTTGAAAAACGCGCTCCCTTATATGGGGACTATCCGAAAAAATTGACCTATATTTATAATTTTTACTAGGGAGATTTGCTACCCAATAAGAACTCAAAGTACCAAATTTCAGCGAATTCGGTCCAAAAATGCGATCAAAACCCCCAAAATACCGAAAATTGGGGCTACCCTTATATGGGGACTATCCGAAAAAATGGACCTATATTTATAATTTTTAGTAGGGAGATTTGGTACCCAATAAGAACTCAAAGTACCAAATTTCAGCGAATTCAGTTAAAAAACGTGCTAAATAACCTCAAAATACCGAAAATTGGGGGGTACCCTTATATGGGAGCTATGCCTAAACGTGGACCGATTTTCTCCAATTTCAATAGGGTTCGTCCTTGGGCCAATTAAGTGACCTGTGCCAAATTTCATCCAAATCGGATCATAAATGCGACCTGTACTATGTTAACAAAAATACATGGACGGGCGGACAGACGGATATGCATAAATCGACTCAGAAAGTGATTCTATGCATATTCTCAAAAGCAACCATGGGTTTATCTCGATTATTTTTGCCTGTTATAAACATATGCACAAAGACATAATACCCTGTACCACAGTGTGGTGAAGGGTATAAAAATATTGTGGTTTGCAAGGTTTGAGCCAATGAGTTTAATGAACGCATTTAATGCCATATGGGCACGTTTTTAATACTTGAATCATTTATGGATTAATCGAATATATAATAAAAAAATATAATAAAATCGTTTGCGTTGTGACGCCGCTAAATATTAGACATAAACCCATATCTAGGCATATGTGTCCGTCTGTCCATTATAATTTGGAAACACGATAAAGGCCACAGTTATGGACCAATCGTCACGGCATTTTGTATATAGGATGGGTTCTGGCCAATGAATGTTTTTGGTAAAGATGGGTTAATATTTAAGGTTGTATTCTGGTTGCTCCAGAGGTCGCAATTATGGCCCGAACATCGCGAAATTTTACATGAAGAAGGGCCCGATCTTGTTTTCACAAAGATCGGTCTATATATAACGGGTCAAATTTCAATATTTCTAGTGAAAATCTCAAGGATTCTTGAAGATATAGCCCAATTATTGTGTCAGCATCAAGTGACGGGTGAAGGGCTTCTCAAACTTTAAACGCGTTTTTCTCTTTTGCGAATGGAGGGCACGATAACTAAAAAACTAAGATCTTCCTTATTTTTTGACTTGGTTTTTGGTCAAAAATCGGCGATTTTCCAAAAATATTTTTTCAAAGGTCCGCCATTTTGTTAATTTTAGAGCGAAGTCAATGATCATAGTTCATACGCGGGCCAGACATGTACTCTTTCTAACACAGTTGGAATTTTCGGATTCCGATGTTCCAGTGAGGAGTTATCATGCCCGCCATCAAAAATAAGGAATTCTCTTTAATTACAAAAAACAACAACAAAACAACAACAAAAAATTTTTGTAAATTATTTTTCTTCCTTTTTAAATCTTCAAATATATATGTGCAAAGTTACAAACCTTAAAAAGTATTGGTATTGATTAAAATCACGAATGGGTTTGGTTCCCTTAAATATTTACATGTACTTACGCATTCAGATAAATATTTACATGTACTTACGCATTCATTACCACACTATAGGGCGAAAATATAGCGTTGATCGCTTTGAAATTTTTCCATTAGGTTCCAGCTATGGTCAAGGAAAAGGCCTATAACTTTCGGTGATGATCAGAAAAAAAACTTATTTTTTTTTGTTTTTTTTTTTTTGAGCCGCTCTATAGACCACAATTATAAGCCAAACATCACAACACAACCCACGGTGAAGGGAATCTGGACATGTAATTAGACGGGTTGAACTGAATATTAGCAATATTCGGAAAGTATGTCAGTATAAGAAGAGGTGGTAAATCAGATTTTTAAAAGGATACATACAGAAAATCACCAATATAGGTTCATGTTTTGACATAGAGCCAAATAATCAGATCCAGCCCACTTTTTTGGTATTTTAAATGTTCTAGAAGCTTTAGCAACGATGTGGCTGTAATTTGGTATTTCGAGCTCTAGATGTGTATAAACCATATTTGTAGCAAATAGTCCATATTGGGTCATATCCATCATGAAAGGCCTCGGCCCATTTTCAGTATTTTTAATGTTTTTAGCGCATTTAAAACCAATTTGCTTACCTTTTGGTGTTCAGGTTTTTAAACATGTCTGCACAAAATGTTCATTATAGGCCCATAAAGGCATCTCGACATATTTTCAATATCGAACTATTCGGCGTAAGAAAGATCATTGTAGATTTTTTGTTGATATATGTCTATGAGTCCCTATATAAATGTTCCTCCACATTTACGATGTTTTAAACCCAACATAGGGCAGTAATTCGGCATTTCGGGTTTCTGGTGAATAAAAAACTTCATTCCAGAAAATTTTCAAAATATTTCAATGTTTTAAATAGCCACCATACCCCATTTTCTGAGAATAAGGTTTTTAACTCTCCACGAATCCGAAATGTGTAAATTAATTGAAATCTCTCAACAACCCTTTCAATACCTAAAATGGTGCTGGAACTTTATACGGGGGCTATGTTAAAAAGGTAGGTTTATATCAGGCATGGGCAGAGCGTAAAAAATTCTGTTCTCACGCACTTGTCTTTGTGTGTGTGTCAATGGTTTTTCAATTGGTTCAGTTGAATGTGTGTGAGAGAATAGTGATATTTACTCTCGCGTGATATTTGCACGCGTGCGGTGGTTAGGCCAACTGTGGTTTATATAGATATTTTCTTTGAAGAAGGGACAATACCGAATCGTAGGTCGCTATATTTTCGAAAATACCCTTCAATGATGTATCTGAAATATTACGAGCTGGGACAGGGGGCGTAGAATTTTATACTCAGAAGAAAAAAATGCCTTAGGCCACAATTTTTGATTAGATAAGAAAAAGCTTTATATCTTTGTTTATTATCGCCCTTTTCCACGATTATCCGAGCCTATATATGAGGAGTAATGACAAATTTAGTGGAAGTGATGCAAATGTGGTATAGGTTGGTAATGTGGTATAGTCACTTTTTTTGTAAACTGAAATTTTTAGAATAACTGAAACATGTTTTATTGTTTGCTGTTCTCAAAAAAATAAGACAGCAATGATCTGTTTAATTTATTTAAATCACGTTGAGAATCAGTACCAAAAATAAAATTTTTCATGAAATTTACTTTTTTTCGGTTGAAGTTTAAAAATATTTTTTTGTTTTACGGATGTAATTTAATCGTTATTACTAAAGCATTTAACTAATTAGTATGAACTAAAAATCAAATAATATGCGCGATTGCACCACATAATCACCAATTTAGGAAAAAAACTCGACATTTCTTCAGTAAACACAAGTGTTGGTAATGTGGTATACCTTGATTCTGCATGAAAAAATGCCAGCACTAGACAAAATCTCATTACTATGTGAAACATTTGTACTCTACGAGAGTCTACCATGAATTACAAGGATGAAAAACATAGGCTATGAGTTTTAACAAGTTCTCCATGCAATAATTAAATATTGTCATGTGTAGACATTATTATATAATAAAAATTAAAGTTGCACTCAACGTATCCGTTAAAAATCTTAATAGACATAAATCTCGAGCTAACTCGCATTCATTAAAAACAATAAATTTTTTATGATATCAATTGGAAGTGAAAATTATAATATACCACATTAACATCATGTGGTATACCACATTACCTGCACTTTTTATAAAATCACTTTTTATGGAATTTCCAATATTTTCTCAAATATCTCTTAAATTGTAAGAATAATATTATTTTCACATTGATACATGGAAAGACAACACATGTAGCATGTTAAGTGTAAAATTTCAATTTAATCGTATAAAAAATAAAAATTTGCCAATCTAAATACAAATGGGTATACCACATTTGCATCACCTCCTATATATGGTTTAAAAATAAAGCCTTTTTTCAGCCTTTCCTAAATGAAAAATATTAATATCGAAATTCTTCTAGACCCAATCGATGTATTATACGGTATGTAAAATTTGAAAAAAATATCCATGTAGTAAGCTCCAAACGAATTTATTTATAGAACATTCAAGTCGTAGAATAGTGACCTAAGAATGTAGATATACTCGAATATAAGTAATAGTAAAGTAGTTAGTGCATGAATACCCTAGATATTATAGTAGATTTTGTTGCATTTTAGCTGAATTGGCCATTAAAAAAATCGAAAAAATCTAGAATTCCTTTCCAAAGAAAAATTCTTCCCACTTTTTCCTAGGCAACTGAAACGGAAGAGGCGGTGGGCGAAGACTCTGCAAATCAAGATGAAAACGAAAATGAGCTAAATAATGACGTCACTAACGACGAAACTGAGGAAAATGATAATAAACAAGAAGAAGAGGAAGAAAATGCTGAGCAAGATGAAGCTGAGCAAGATGAAGCCGATGGCACTGAATCACCCACCTCATCACTGGCCATTGAAGGTTTTGTCCAGGGAGTTGCCGATGATAATACAGTTCAGTCACAAAAAGCTGCTATTCTTGATGATCATGATAATGATGAAGTATAACTTTTCAAAAACCAACTCCAATTGTTGTCCTGTTTGTTTATTTTTATTCCTCTCAGCAAACAAACAATACTGAAGCTGATGTTGCAATCTTTGATATTTTCATTTCTTATGAGTTTTAACAAGACCTTGTGCGTCGTAGTCTTGTCAAAAGCACACACTTGTCTGTCACACATTTTCGTTGAATCAGTCAAAATGGTGCACCTTTTCGAAACATTGCCACTTTCTATTCCAAAAAAAAAGTTCTCTTCAGAGATATTTGGCACATACACTTTCTTCTAATACCGAAGCTTTTCTTCATTCCCAATTGATTCTTTCTATAAACAAAATTTAATTTCTTAATTTTCTTTGGGCACCTTTTCTTAAAGCACCATGCACCTTCTTCATTTGTTATGTCTTTCTTGTCCTTTGTGTATTATTGGGTTTGTTATATTTGTTTTTTCTTTCATTTTTATATTTTATGTGTTTTTTTTACAAAAATTGAAATTATATTTATTTTTGATATATAACGCCATCATATTTTATCATCACCGAACCCTACTACTCCTGCATTCCCAACTCAAAAAAAAAAAAAAAAAATGTTAAACCAAAATAAAACTCAAACATCCAAAGGAATCACGTATCAGCAGAATCATAGCTTCTGGTGATATGGAACAATTGGCCCAAATCGTATTGAATGGTGACGGTCAGAAGCTATTGAATGTGAAAGCCAAGGAGCCGGAAATCCAGGCATTTTTGCGTAATGTACCAAATTATATGGTAAGTGCTATAATTTTGATGGGTCTTCAAAACTTGATTTATTTTTAAAAGAGGAAAAATGTCGTAGAGTACGGAAAGTCTGAACTTTCCATACATCATGATGTGTCTTAGCCATTGTAAAGGGTTTCTCCTCCGGAATACTAAATAAGAAACAATCAGGTTGGAAGCATCGGCTAGGACCCTCAACATACCGAAAACGTACGTTTGTGTTAATTATAAATGTGGATAAAACCTTGAAAAGTGGGCTCTGTAAAAATATAGAACTTTGCTGACCTTCAAAACATCGAAAATGGGGTGGGGCCATTATATTGGGGGTATGCCAAAACACGGACATATAGATCTTCCAAACACCGAAAATGGACTGGACTTTGGAAGCTTTTTTATAGTAAAAAGTAGACCTCCAGCTCATATATAGGAAGAAGTAGGCTTCCAGCTCTTCTATAGGAACAAGAAGACCTCCAGGTCCTCCATAGGAGGAAGACTTCAGCTCTACTATAGGAATAAATAGAGCTTAAGCTCTTCTACAGGAAGAAGACCTCCAGCTCTTCTTAAGGAAGAAGTAGAAGTCCAGCTCACCTACAGTAAGAAGAAGGCTTCCAGCTCTTCTATAGGAAGAAGAAGACCCCCAGATCTTCCATTGGTAGAAGAAAACCTCCAGCTCTTCTAAAGGAAGGAGACTTCCACCTCTTCTATAGGAATAAGTAGACCTCCAGCTCATCTACAGTAATAAGATCTTCAGCTCTTCTTATGGAAGAAGTAGACGTCCAGCTCACCTACAGTAAGAAGAAGGGTTCCAGCGCATCTATAGGAAGAATAAATCCTCCAGATTTTCTAAAGGAAAAAGAAGACTTTCAACTCTTCTATAGGAAGAGGTAGATCTCCAGCTCATCTATAGGAAGAAGAAGACCTCTAGCTCATCTATAGGAAGAAGAAGACCTCCACCTCTTCTAGAGTAAGAAGAAAATTTTCAGCACTTCTTTAGCTTTTCTAAAGGAAGGAGAAGACCTCCAACTACTCTATAGGAAGAGGTAGATCTCCAGCTCATCTATAGGAAGATGAAGAAGGCCTCTAGCTCATCTATAGGAAGACTAAGACCTCCACCTCTTCTAAAGTAAGAAGAAGATCTTCAGCACTTCTTTAGGAAGAAGAAGACATCTAAAGAGATCAATAAAAATATTGACCTACATGGACATATTTCAGGAAATATGTTTTTCACCTTCCAAGCAGCCCGAAGACCAAATACAGCCGGTGATATTTTTGGTAAGAAAGATTTTTCACGCAATAAGAATCCAAAGTATAAATTTAAAGCCAACACGTTTGAAAAACGTGTCCAATATATCGAATAAATATAAGGTAGATCGATATGTCTCGTCAATACCAGCGATAGCAACAAAGTGTATTTAAAATTTCCAAGCTCTATCTGAAATATTAAATACTTAAATAAGGATAGAGATTTAAATAGGCAGACGGACATGGCTAATCGACATAGAATGTTATTCCGATGAAGAATACATATATTTTAGGGGTCTCAGCGAATGAAATGACAAATATATTATACCCTACACCTTATGATGTATTTTAAATAAATAGTATAAATCATGTTTTGAAGGCCAATATAAACCTATCATAAGTTACAAAAAATATTAACATTAAATTTACAGGATAAAATCCGTCGAGTCCATGAGGCTGCCCGCGGTGGTAGCTTATTAAATCTGCAACAAGCCTTGGATCGACGAAAGTTTGCCATTGCCAAAGATGAAATATCACCGAATGGTGCAACGCCACTACATGTTGCGGTATTATTTGGTCATAGTGGTAAGTTGGAGGATTTACACAGAGAGATTCATATTTGGAAAGTGAATATAATTCGAATATGTTTTTGTTTTGTTTTCAGATATTGTACGATATTTGTCTGCCCGTTTCCCTGAGACGACTTCGGTAACGGATAATGATGGACGAACTGCTTTACATTATGCTGCAGTTATAAATGACAATGGACATTTTTATAATGTTCTACAGCAATTGGGCGCCAATCCTAAGGCATTGGATAATGTAAGTGAAATTATGAAATATTCACAGATATAATATATTTGAATCAAGGAATACAATTTTGTGAACAAAAAATAGCACCACCATTACAAGAAATATTATAGTCCTCAATATCGTAGAAGTCCATGACATATAATAGCACCAATTTGTGTTTTCAGATTAGGGATGAGTAAATACACTTTCGACCAATTGACTTTTTGTATTGAAAATTCTAATAGTCGAAGTCGACTTTGAATCTTTCAGGAAATTGCAAAGTCGAGTTTTAAAGGTCAGCTTTCTAATCTTCATTGATTAGAACCGCTGAATATGGACCGATGATCTAGCTAGTTGGCCAGATTTACCTTCAAGAGTAATGTGTTGTGGTGTTCAGCTTATAATTGTGGCTTATAGAGATACTTGAAAAAACAAATCAAATTCACATTTTTCTCATAAAAGTCTGGGTCCATTTGACCCGCTAAATATTGACTGATTATTTTCTCCATGGTCAGACAGGAGAAAAACAGACAAAAATAATGTATTTAGTCCGTATCAACCCCAAAACATTTACCGTTCATTACCAAAAACAATAGAGGTCTTCTTTGATCAGAACTGGACCAACATTAAAAATTTCGTGAAGATTGGTTCATAACTGTGGCCTGTAGCGTGTTTACAAATTATGGCTTCTAGTGTGCTTACAAATTATAATTTTCGTCATATCTTGACTAGCTAAGTCGATCTAGACAATCAAAATATGACGATCGGTAAAAGATGGTTGATTGATTTTTTTTAGTACGAAGGTTTTCTACGCAATGAGGGAGGGCCTAAGTCTAAACTTAGGTTAATATTGAAATGTTTTACAAACAAATCCTCATTCGTTGTTATTGTAGAAATTTAAAAATACATGTAATACAAGAAAGCTACAAATGATTATATGAAGGTATCTCTTCTAGTATAATAGGGCCCCCAGCAAACATATGATCACGCCATATCTCCGAAAATTGGTGAATTATTCCTTCCTTTTATATCTTTGGAATCACACTTACATTTGTCATAATAATCAACTTTAATTACTCATCAATTACACAAGTACTACGAGTAAATGTCTTCAAGTATATTCATTTGCCAAAGTGTTAATAATCTAGGGCTGTACGACAATTCTTGGGAATTAACATATGTTCATACCAATACGTATGTACTTGATGTCATCTCTCAATTATGAGTTGAATAATCAATAACATGATTCATATTCCTTTACTATTCCAATAAACACATTTTTCATTCATATTTGTTGTCATCTATTTCAGTTGGGTAAAACACCAGAACAATATCTAACAAATAATGACCTCAAAGATACATTCAACTATGGACAGTTATTGAAAAATTTCGGCGCCGAAGAATTGGAATCACAACTTCTAAGCGACCAAGGTAAGTAGTAATGGGGTACTGTAGTTTTCTTTTCTTGTGACCTTCTTCAACTTTTTTTTTGATTTTATGTGGGCGGGTGGATATTCCTTTTTTGACTTTGAGAAGAAAATTATTTAGTATTTGATTTTCTATGTGTGTGTGCTTGCATGTGTATGTGTATGTTCGGGTGCATAATAAAACATGTGTTTTTGTTTATTTCCTTTTATTGAATTTTAATTAACTAATAATGGGGTGTCATCGCAATCTGTTTTTTTCGTTTTCAGTTTCTATTTTTCATTCCTTTGTTTATTCAATGGCTTTTTATTGTCACTGCTATTTAAATAAAATGGATTGTAAATAATTGTTTGTTTTTGGTGTGATTAAATTTTTGTTATTTATGTTTTGTGTTGTTTTATTAAATATGAGTTAAAAGGCTTTCCATGGAATTTTTAATCACAGAAATGAATAATTACTGAGGAAAAATAACTATGATTGAAGGGTTAATTATACAGGTTTATCCATCTCGTGGTTTCAAAAGTGAACGTATACATATTTTTTGAATTATATATCATCATACCCTACTCAATAGTGTTGTAGGGGTATTATAACTTCTTTGTGTGGCTCAAGAGTTTGTAACGGCACGAAATATTGGTCCTGGACCAACACGCTCCAGGCCACATTTATGAATCAATCGTCACCAAATTTTGCAAATAGGACCGCTTTTGGCCAAAGGATACCCCATTAGTTTTTTGCAATAATCCGTTAATATTTAGGAAATGAAATGGACCAACAACTTTAATTTTGTATGTTTTCTGGTCATTCAAGAGGCCGTAGTTAAAACCCGAACATCAAGAAATTTTATGTGGGGAAAGGAATCTGGCAAGACAGCCTGGATTTCAAGAGGAGTATTTTTGAAATATTTTTTTAAGCCTTCATGATTTTTTTTAAGCCTGGATTTCAAGGATTTCAATTTTTTAAAGATTTCTTTAAAGCCAAGATTTCAAGGCGAGGATTTTTTTAAGCCTGGATTTCATCTTTTTAAAGATTTCTTTAAAGCATGGATTTCCAGGCGAGAATTTTTTAACTTTTTTAAACCTTGAATTTCAAGGCGTGGATTTTTTAAAGACTGGATTTCAAGGGAATATTTTTGAAATATTTTTTAAAGCCTGGATTTGTTCATGATTTTTTTTTAAGCCTGGATTTCAAGGATTTCAATTTATTAAAGATTTCTTTAAAGCCAAGATTTCAAGGCGAGGATTTTTTAAGTCTGGTTTTCATCTTTTTAAAGATTTCTTTAAAGCTTGGATTTCCAGGCGAGAATTTTTTAACTTTTTTAAACCTTGAATTCCAAGGCGTGGATTTTTTAAAGCCTGGATTTCAAGAGGAGTATTTTTGAAATATTTTTTAAAGCCTGGATTTATTCATGATTTTTTTAAGCCTGGATTTCAAGGATTTCAATTTTTTAAAGATTTCTTTAAAGCCAAGATTTCAAGGCGAGGATTTTTTAAGCCTGGATTTCATCTTTTTAAAGATTTCTTTAAAGCATGGATTTCCAGGCGAGAATTTTTTAACTTTTTTAAACCTTGAATTTCAAGGCGTGGATTTTTTAAAGCCTGGATTTCAAGAGGAGTATTTTTGAAATATTTTTTAAAGCCTGGATTTGTTCATGATTTTTTTAAGCCTGGATTTCAATTTTTTAAAGATTTCTTTAAATCCAAGATTTTAAGGCGAGGATTTTTTTAAGCCTGGATTTCATTTTTTTTTAAAAATTTCTTTAAAGTATGGATTTCAAGGCGAGAATTTTTTAACTTTTTTAAACCTTGAATTTCAAGGCGTGGATTTTTTAAAGCCTGGATTTGTAGGCGTGGATTTTTTAAAAGCCTGGATGTGAAAGCTTGGATTTTTAAAGCCTAAATTTCAGGACGTGGTTTTTTTAAAGCCTAAATTTCAAGACGTGGATTTTTTAAAGTCTGGATTTCAAGACGTGAATTTTTTAAAGCCTGGATGTGAAAGCTTGGATTTTTAAAGCCTGGATGTGAAAGCTTGGATTTTTAAAGCCTAAATTTCAAGACGTTAAATTTTTTATGTAATGGCATATATTCAATTTCTTGAGGATTCTCAGAACCCAAATCCCGATTCATGTTTGCTACTTTTTTATTAACATAGCCAAAGTTGGAAAATTCCTAATGACAATTATTTGTTAAATATAGCACTCATATATTATTTATTATGCGTTAAAATACGATTCTTAGTGATTTGAGTCTTTGCCATACTGGTTAATGAATACCAGTTAAAAATGTTCAAAATTTTAAAATTTTTAATGTGTAATTTTTGGTTTCATTTCATGAAGTAAATACCGGATAATACGTCGAAGGGGTTTTTTTCCATTATAATGTTTAAAACAAATGTGGTGGCGCATGGTGTATACTTTTCGCTATAGTTTTTCTCTTTTTAGTTTTATTTTAATTTCTAAAAAGTTACAGTGTCTCTCATGCCAAAAAAAAAATTGCCACTCTACATGTAATTTTTCAGGGTCATCCACTTGCGTGCATCTAAAAATTAATACCCTTGGTTTGTTTCCCCTCTATCTCTTCGTACCGAAATATATTCTCTATTTCATTAAATATTCAATTAAAATTTTAACTAAATTCGGGTCTATTTCGTATTTCTTCAATAGTTTGTTTTCTTTTGCTGTCTCCACGTTTTCTTGTAGCACAATTCACGACACAGATTTGTGGCCAAATGGTTATTTCTCTCTTTTCGGTTGTTTACTCAGCGTTTTAAATTATAAATAATGTTTGATAGGTAACCACCTACAGTAGACCGTAGGCAGCCCCCCCAAGTAGGGGGTTTAACCTTAAACTTGTTTGACCAATGGCTAAAGTCGTCTAAAGTGGATGGGGGAGAGGGAGGTGTTGCACAAAAGGATGACATTACTACTAACACACGGATCGATGTCAAGTTGACGTTGCCGCATGACAGACAGGTCATGAATTACATTTTTAAAATCTCTTTAGTTAGTCGTTGTTTTAAAGTTTTACTCGGCGGTTGTTGTCAATCATAAATTGTCCCACGGATAACAAGGATAAAAAAGAAAATAATAAATAGTATTTTTTGTTTTTTTTTTTCTCCAGTGCTA
>NW_026889148.1:0-12313 GCF_032173495.1 Musca vetustissima
AACAAACTAAGGTAGTTTAGTGTACCATTTACAGAAAATTATATGCGAACTACATCTAATCCTGAGAAAATAAGTTGGTAGGGTGAATTTTAATGAAAACAGCTTCACATCCTATCCGAGTTATATTTTCTTATGGATACCTTAATAATTGTGAATACCTTAATACTCCCTGACAGTATGGAATATCAATATGATTCGCAAAAATTTTATTTTTACATTAAGTATCTGTGTTTTAGGAAATGTGTATGTTGTAACGCCCGAAATTTGTCTGTGCTTCTAAACGAATAGAAAAATAAATTTTAATTTTAAACATGACAGTATTTTTTATTTAATGTCAACGCCGTTCAGCAAAATTAAACAACTAACAAAAACAATAAAGAACTATAAAAAATCGACGCACTGACATACACACAATGTTGGGTGTTCACATTTTGTGCTTGTGACTTGATTTCATGTCAATCTGCCATTGCTCAGCAAAAGAAACAAAACAATTTTGATACATTCGGTTTTAATTTAGCAAAAGAAAATATATATCCAACTGACACACGTTACGATCTTGTGGAACATTTAGTAATTAAACGGCGTTCGTTCGATGTTGACAAAAATTAATGTTCAATTTTGCAAAATGTGATTTGCATGATATTATATTTATTTTCATTATTTCTTCCTTACAGGTTTGCCACCACAAGCTCATATTTGCCAATTGTGCTTTAAATTGTTTCCAAATCCAACGGCTTTGGAAACACATTTTCAAACGGAACATACCAAAGAGGCTGCAAACCGAAGTACACCACATTCTTCGGGTAGTGGAGGCGGTGCCAGCAATGTTGCATCGATTGATAACGAAACATCAAATGTTGCCGATAATAGTAGTCATGCGGTTACAGTGGATGAGAAGAATGTTAATGCGGCGACCGCCATCATCGCCAACAACAATAGCAGGAACAGCAAGGATGATAACTGTGATGCATCTAATGCCGGGGAAGCGAATCTATATGACAACAAAGTAAGTAGAAAATTTTTTTAAATGTAGGTTTGATCAGATTTTCGAATATGACAGAGGACAACAATAAGGAAAAGCTCAAAGACGGACGGCACGGATTATATAATGCTTTCGCTATAAAATATATGCTTCTATGATTATTTTTGTAAACTTCTAACGCAAAATCCAAACTCGCCATTATAGGTTCAATTAAGAATGATGTGAAAAACAATATTGATAATTTGGTAATAATTTTGTGCTCAAAGAAAACCTTTAATATCAAAATAGAAACAATTGTGTTTCAAAATATCAACTAATTGAGGTGCCGCTCTATGGGGGCCAACCTAAAAAGTGGAATAATTTTGATAAGTCTTTTTATTGGGGGTACCGTTATATGGTAAAAAATGTGGAGCCCATATTCAATACCCGAATTCGGGTATTCTGCATTATATCAACATAACCTACATTATGATACAGCAACCACAATAAATCTCTACTGAATATTTTCATAATAAAATTCTCGTCGTTTCCCTATTAAATCTTAATCGTAGTTATTTACAGCAACCGAATTCCTCTTGTTTACACACATTTAAATTCCTTTCGTTGAATATCTTCATACAATACCATATTCATGGCATTCGTCCCACAAACACACATTCTTCCGGTTACGGGGAAGTAATATAGCCACTAGTAACATATTATCTATCATCTGCCATTACCACTCTAATGATGTTTTCTTCTTCTTCTCCTTTTTTTTTTGCTATTCCTCACCACATGTAATCCCACCAAATTTGGCATATCCCCACCATTTGTGGTCATGTGTAATTAATAATCTCATCATAATTTGTTACTCTAACAACCAACCGAACCATATTTGTTGCCATAAATGCGTCGGCAGAGTGAACGGCATATTTTGTGGTTACATCTTCTTCTTCATGATCATCAGCTGCGTTAGACTATGTTTGTTATTTTCTTTGGCTTGTGTTTAACATCATTTCTCATTTATTTTCGTTTTTACTTGTGTTTTGCTGTTCTTTGCCTATAAATGGTAGGAGACCATCATAATGTCGTAAGCTATTATTTATTATTCTTGCTGAAACAATTAACGGGACAATTATTTCGTTTTCTGTGAGAAATTAATAACATTTCTTCTTAAATTCTTATTTTTATACCCTTCCACCAAACTGTGGTACAGGGTATTATGTCTTTGTGCATATGTTTGTAACAGGCAAAAGGAAACGAGATAGACACATGATTCCTTTTGAGAATATGCATAGAATCACTTTCTAAGTCGATTTATGCATGTCCGTCCGTCTGTATGTATGTCCATGTTAAGTTGTAAACAACGTACAGGTCGCATTTATTATCCGATTTGGATGAAATTTGGCAAAGCTCATTTATTTGGTCCAAGGACGAACCCTATTGATATTTACTTTAAATCGGACGATTTTTCCCAAAATCAATAGGTCCTATATATCTAAAGTCCCTATATATCTTTCAATTTGCACGAAATTTGGCACAGCGTATTGAATTCAGCCAACAATGATGTATGTTAAATATGAAAATCGGTTCAGATTTAGATAGATTTGGCACAGTGTACTGAATTAAGTCTAGAATGATGTGTTCTAAGTTTCGTGAAAATCGGTTCAGATTTAGATATAGCTCCCATATATATTTTAGTCCGATTTAATGTAAATGGTGCACCGATTTGCACGGAATTTGGCACAGCGTAATGAATTAAGCCAAGGATGATGTGAGCTAAGTTTCCGGAAAATCGGTTCAGATTTAGATATAGCTCCCATATATATATATATATATATATATATATATTCGTCCGATTTAATGTAAATGGTGCAACAAAGTCCCCATATATCTCTCGATTTGCACTAGATTTGACACAGCATAATGAATTAGGTATAGAATGATGTGTGTTAAGTTTCCTGAAAATCGGCTCAGATTTAGATATTGCTCCAATATGTATTTTCGGCCGGACGAAAATATATATGGGAGCTATATCTAAATCTGAACCGATTTTCAGGAAACTTAACACACCTCATCCAAGACCTAATTCATTACGCTGTGCCACATTTCGTGCAAATTTCGTGCATTCACATTAAATAGGATTAAAATATATATGGGAGCTATATCTAAATAAGGTTCGCCCTTGGGCCAAATAAGTGACCTGTGCCAAATTTCATCCAATTGCGATTATAAATGCGAACTTACAATTTAACATGGACAAGCAGACAGACGGACGGACATGCATAAATCGACTTAAAAAGTGATTCTATGCATATTCTCAAAAGGAACCATGTGTCTATCTCGTTTCCTTTTGCCTGTTACAAACATATGCACAAAGACATAATACCCTGTAGCACAGTGTGGTGAAGGGTATAAAAGAAACTCAATAATACCTTGTACAAAGTTCTATCGATATCGAAGAAATATTTTATTTCTTTAGTGCAGCATTTACATAAAATCGGTCGAAATCTATATCGAAGTCTGAACCGATTTTCACGAAACTTAGCACGAATCATTCTAGACTCAATCCAATTATAACGTGTTTGCTTCTCGTGTAAAATTAGTAAAAGTGTAGTTATGACCGTTTGCATCCATGGTGACGACATTAAAAACAAACTGTTTTGTATAGAAAATTACGAAATGCTCCGACAAAGTTTACCTTGAGTTTGGTTAAGTGTGGGCCGATTTAATAAGACTGTGCAGGACTAAAATCTTGAACCGACCGGGGCCCCAAAATTTGGAAGCTTATGAACCCCAACATTTATGTAGGTCCCATACATATTTTCGTCCGATCTTATGGGGCACATATTGATATATATCTCCCATTAATATGTTTATCCGTTTCCACAAAGGTTTAACTCACAATGTTTGACCGATTTTTCTCAGCGTAATGAATTAAGTACATGAATTAAGCGTAATGAAAAGATGCATTTTTGAACAGATTTTCATTCAGATTCCCCTATCTGATACATGAAATAGATACGTCAGTGTTTATATATTTTCAACTACCTTGAAATTTATGCAGCAAAGACTAAAGTGATACAAATTTCAGAAATTTTTATTTGGGATCTTTCCTAAAATCAGAAAACCCTAAAACGTGAACTTATAGTGATAGCGCATGGTAGAGTGGATCATGTATATAAAATCCTCAAACTACTGCATTTTAGAGTGCAAACTTATCTGAGGCTATACCTAAAGAGTAACCAATATTGATTACATAGTGTAGGAATTAACGAACAAGTCAATTAACTATTTTATTTTAAAGCAGTAAGGATATACCATTTGGTACACTGCAGCACAGTGCCCTGTCCAAAATTTTATCTCGATGGGAGAAATCGGTTATTATTTGGTGCATATCTACATCTGAATATGTTTTACAAAATCCAATGCACGTTATTCTAGTTCCAATTTGGTACGTGGTACACACTTCGTCCCAATCGTTCATACTTAAGTTTTTTGGTACACCATTTAGATGAAATCGGATGAAAATATATATGGAAGCTATGTATAAACGTGGACCTTCGAACTTGATCTGCCTGCAGACAAAAGACGCTTCCATATAAGGGTACCCCCAAATTGTTGGTATTTTGTGGTTGTTGATCGCGGTTTTCAACCGAATTCTCTGAAATTAGGTATTTTGTAGTCGTATTTGGTAGCAAATCTCCCTCAAAAAAGTATTAATGTTCGCTTGGTACAATTGTTGATAAAGGCACACTTTTTGGTATGCTCGCTATATTATCATTTCATGGAACTATCAGTATACCTATGTGTGGTGGGCAAAGTTTAGCCAGAATTAACGCCTTTTTCACTTGTTAAATTTAGTCAAAAAATATTGGAAGTTCTTATGTTTATATCCTTCACCACAGTGTGGTACAGGGTATTATGACTTTGTGTATATGTTTCCAACAGGCAAAAATAATAGAGATAGACCCATGGATCCTTTTGAGAATATGCATAGAATCACTTTCTGAGTCGATTTATGCATGTCCGTCCGTCCGTCTGTCCATATCAAATTGTAAACAAAGTACAGGTCGCATTTATGATCCGAATTGGATGAAATTTGGCACAGCTCATTTGTTTGGCCCAAGGACCCTATTTAACCCTATTTAAATTGGGCAAAAATCGGTTCAGATTTAGATCTAGTTTCCATATACATTTTCGTCCGATTTCCTGTTATTGGTGGACCAAAGTCCCTATATATCTTTCGATTTGCACGAAATTTGGCATATCATACTGAATTAAGTCTAGAATGATGTGTGCAAAGTTTCGTGAAATCGGTTCAGATTTAGATATAGCTCCTATATATATCTTCGTCCGATTTAATGTAAATGGTGTACCAAAGTCCCTATAAATCTTTCGATTTGCACGAAATTTGGCATAGCGTACTGAATTAAGTCTAGAATGATGTGTGCAAAGACTCGTGAAAATCGGTTTAGATTTAGATATAGCTCCCATGTATATTTTCGTCCGACTTTATGTTATTGGTGGACCAAAGTCCCTATATATCTTTCGATTTGCACGAATTTCAAGTTTCCCTGAAATCGGTTCAGATACAGATATATAACAAAAACGGGACGTCTGTTAAGATACATATGCAGAATATACCCAAAGTGGTGAAGGTCATAAGGGTTTCCTTATTGGTCATAAGTGCTAAAACAGCTCTATGCTGAGAAAAGTATTGTCGCTAGTATTGTTATTTATAAATTTAAATCGGATAACATTATTTCTTTATTCCTCATATATTGTTCATCCAACGCACACTAATGATTTGCCTTTATTTGAAAACGTTTCTATTTGCATTTTATTTAATACATTTTATTGAAAATAATTTGACATTTTACATATTCAGAATTTATGACCGCAAAACTATAAATCACTTTCACAGTGTGAATTCATAAGAAAAATAAAAGAAAACAACAATACGCATATACATACAATGTCCTAAGTTGTATACTTACATATATATCTCATCGTGATTGTCGCCCATCATCCTCCTCCCCACACACCAAACGTAATGCTCGATTTCAACTCTTTAATGTATGACGTTCTTCTTACATCCATGTCGTCACGGCGGCATGCTGCATATGATTCTGATGATGAGAAGTGCCGTTTGTACGAGATGTGGCGTCTGGATTGTGGTTTTTTTTCATTTATTTATTAATGTTGAAAACATTGTTGTTGCTGTTGTTTATTCATGTCACAAGACATTACATTGCCATTAAAATGACAATTAAATTGCAATAATTATTTAAACGTTTAAAAGTGTTTGGTGTTGATATTGAATGTTTTTTATAGTTCACTAAATGATTGGAGTTGCATATAAAACGATGCTTACCTGCCTGCGTTACCTGGGAAATCAATTGATCTTGTCAAATTTGAATTATGCTATTTGTCTATTTTGAAGTTTAATCATTGGTTGTAATTATGCAGGTTATTTGAACTTTGCGGCAGCAACTGAAAGGATATGGAGAAAGATTCAGCAGTGGTTACAAGTCCGAATTGCGAACACTTTGGACAGAAATTGAATTTGTCGTATTCGCATTTTTCCACTTCTTTCCACAGAAGTTGAACTTTGAAACCTCAAAACTATTCACTTTTGGCGTGGCTTACGTTTGGCCGGGTCAGCTACTTGACATGACAGTTCCCCACGTGCCTAAAAATGTTGATGTAATATTATTGAAATGGAATCATTGAAATGAAATCGGACAAAATTTGAGCAACTGTGGCATCCATCATTGCAACACAAAGCGCTATTCAAAATTAAGCTCGACACAAAATCCAATACACGTTATTCTAGGTTCCATTTGGTGCGTTGTGCACTAATTCGTCCAAATCGGACAAACTTTAGTTATTCGGTACACCACTTATATGAAATCGGATGAAAATATATATATGGTAGCTATATCTAAACCTGAAACGACTTCAATCCAATTTCATGTAAAGCGAACAGAAAAAGGCTCCTCCATTTACATACAATCGGAAAATGGTATATGTGGGGACTCTATTTAAATCTGAACCGATTTCAAACCTAACAAAACAGTTCGTCTTCGGACGGCTCACAAGAAGGACACAATTTAAAAAGAATAATACGCCCAAGGACTTAAAATACAATTTTCCAAAATGGCGATTTGTTAAGCCTTCGCTTAACTAACACCTTTTTCAGTTATCATGTCTCAGCGGGTCTACACAAAATGTCAAGTTATGGAAGCTGAACTCGTTTTTTAAAGATTTTTAAGACTTTGTATACGCATGATATGGGAGCTGGAAGCTGAACTCGTTTTTTAAAGGTTTTTAAGACTTTGTATACGCATGATATACTATGGTCGCATACCTTCTATACTAAATAGAAAGTGAACTTGTTGGAGAAGTAAAGCGAAAAAAAACAAAGTTATATGAGGCTATGCCTAAAGGGGGACTAATATTGATTACATAGTGTAGGAAAATGGTGAATATTTGGGGATATCATTATATAAGGGCTATGCCTAATTAATGGCCGGTATATGCCAATATTGAACCCAATATTTTAATTGTTTATCTCAATTCTTTCCTTCAGGAGGTATCACTATATTGAGGAGATGCCTAAATGTCTGCCGATATATTTCATTATCGTCATGTTTGAGGTTTCTTTTATCACAATACCTTTAGAAGGCGGAATGCTTGCAACAGATGGCTAAATAGTCTTTATAGGGTAAAAATTGACTATTCCCCATAACGACTACCCAACCGCAACACACGGAACAAATCATATAACTATTTTAATATGAAAAAGGGGTTATATGGGGACTACCCCTAAAATGGGGTGAATATTAATAAATTTTGGTGGGGAGATTTGTTACCATATACGACTACAAAATACCAAATTTCAGCGAATTCGGTTAAAAAACGCTTTCAAGAACCTCAAAATATAGAAAATTGGAGGTACCCTTATATGGGGACTACCCGAAAAAATTTACCTCTATTTATAATTTTCTGTGGAGGAAATTTTCTGGGGGAAATTTGGTACCCAATAAGAACCCAATGTACCAAATTTCAGCGAATTCCGTTGCAAACCGCGCTCAAGAACCCTAAAATACCGAAAATTGGGGGGTATCCTTAAATGGGGGCTACCCGAAAAAATTGACCTATATTTATAATTTTTGGTATAGCGATTTGCTACCCAATAAGAACTCAAAGTACCGAATTTCAGCGAATTCGGTTGAAAACCCCGCTCAAGAACCCTAAAATACCGCAAAATTGGGGGTACCCTACAAAGGACGACTCTATGCAAAATTTTGGCGATCTATCTCAATTCGTTGATTACAACAGACAGACGGACATGGCTATGTCGTCATAGAATTTTACGCTGATCAAGAATATATGTACTTTATAGGATCGGAAGTGATTATTTCGATGAGTTACAAACGGAAAAACAAAATTAATATACCCTTCATACTATGGTTGAGGGTATAAAAACAGTAAGGAAAGTTCAAAAGTCGGACGGCCGCCTAAATGATACCCTTCATCACTTTGGGTACATATAAGAGATATTATTATATATACAATATCCGCTAGATAGAACAGGCATAGAATCTTTGGAAGACCACTGAGACGGAATCGGTCGAAATTAAATCTACACCAAATTCAGTACTTTGTGCAAAATGTTGTTCCAATCGGACAAATATTGGGAGTTTGGTGCATCATTCACATAAAATCGGACTGTGCAAAATTGTCTCTCAATCGGACTAATATTGGGATTTTGGTGCATCATATACACAAAATCGGACGAAACTATATATGGGAGCTATATCTAAATCTGAACCGATTCAAACAAAACTTCGCATACATCAATATGAACCTAATTCAGTTTGCTGTACAATATTTTGTCACAATCGGACTATCCATGACAGTTCGGCGCATCATTTACATAAAATCAGAAGAAACTATATATGGGATCTATATCTAAATCTGAGCCGATTTCAACAGAAGTTCGCATCTGAACCTAATTCAGCACGCTCTACAAAATTATATCTCACTCGGACAAACATTGTTAATTTTACGCACCATTTAGATAATAAGGGAGCTATATCTAAATTTGAACTGATTTTCTCCACTGTCAATAGGGTTCGTCCTTGGCCCTAATTCATGATCTGGGCCAAAATTCATCTTATTCGGATCATAAATGCGACCTGTACTTTGCTTACAATTTAACATGAACAGACAAATGGACGGACATAAATCGACTTAGAAAGTGATTGTACGTATATTCTCAAAATGAACTATGAGTCTATCTCGAATACAGTGGGCGAATATAAATAAATTTTAGTATGAAGATTTTTTAGATTTTGGTAGCAAACTGAGCAGAAAACCCCAAATACCGACATATTGGTAACCAATTAGAACCCAGCATACCAAATTACAGGCAATTGTACTAAAAACCTTGGCCAAAATCACCATGTTTTGGGCGTACAGTTATATGGGGGCTTCCCTCAAAAAGTTGATTCATTTTTAGTAGAGTAATTTCATACCAAATGAGGAACACCAAAATACAACTTTTTGGGTTGGAAAACTCCCGAAAATGCCGACAGTTTGTGGAACTTTTATATGGAGACACCCCGAAAAAGTAGACCGATATTGATAGTTTTTTACTGTGGATAATTGTGCACAATAATAACACAAAGTGCCGATAGACGGACGGAATTTAACAATATAGATAATTTTAGTGCAGATATTTGGTATCCCATAAAAATCCAATTTGTCAAATAACAGGGAATTCGATCGAAAACCCCCCAAAATACCGAAAATTGGGTGTACCGTTATATGTGGTTATGCGTGGATCGGAGATGGACTATCTCCGAACTTGACCGGCAGAAAATTTTTTATTCATAAATATTCATTTTGTTCATAAATATAGCTTGAACTTCCGCCTGAAGTATCTTACTATGATCTGACAGACCAGGGACGTACGAGGCCCGGGCCCCCCTCCTCGAAATGCATTTTTTTCACAGTAAATTTATGTTTGCAAAAGCGAATTTTTTCATTTTGTACTGCCGGCCCCCCCCCCCCCCCCCCCCCCCCCCCCCGAAATGAAATCCTGTGTACGTTGCTGTGACAGACGAAGTGATAACTCAGCCTCTGGTTCTAGTCTAGTCCTTCCTTCTAACCGAGAGCCATTTGTGTAATAACAGTTATCTGAAGTATTTGTCCTACAATTCAGTTGCGAAAATATTTAGATATTAATATCATCTTTACTAACTGTTTCTGATTTTCAATTAAATCTCAAAGTCTATATAATATTTCTTCCGATTTTTGGTGTCTGCACCCATTATATCCCATTATGTCTACATACATTGTCATCTTTGACTAATGACCATGTTTCGTATTATGATGATTTCTTGTGCACACCACCAGCACCACTAATAGTTGGAGTTATTCCAAAGATTTGCGTCTGCAATCCAACTATGTCACTGAGTTCAGTCGCATTGCCTTTTTCGGCGATGATGATGATGATGTTGATGAAGTCAGCGACGACGACAACAACATCATCTCATTTCGGTCTATGACAGCAAGGAGACAGACCGACAACAGCAGCAGCACAACCAAGGAGACCTGTTAATAATCTATCTGTATTATCTCTATCTACTTCATATTCATACTAAGTAAATATTTTTGGACGATACATGGGCACTTACTAAGATGATTGTGTTTTCGTTTTGTGAAATAGTTTTCGCTGAAAGACAAATATTCATACACACAAACATATGTACGTGTATATTCAATTAGAAGGGGGGAATTGGAATCAAATACCCACAGCAACTGTCTCTAGCCAAAGCAGAAACAATGGAGTGCCGTTTTGGCATTCACTAGTTACTGGTCATTAAATTGGAATTATGTTGGCTGTAAATTTAAACAAAATTTAGCATATCGCATTATTAAAAATTGTGTTTATATTCGGATTTTTGTCTATTCATGGTCCGCATATGAACACAAATAAATTATGTTATGGCTTTATTGCAGATTTTTGTTGTTGTTGTTTTAGGTTTTCTGTTTGTTTTCATTTTTGCATTTTGAACAATAATGAGTTGGCCTCCGTGTGTGTGTTTTAAATTAAAATATAAATATGTGTGAAATACAAAATGCATTTACAATATATTAGAATAAAATCCAATGACATTGGGTGTGGTCGAATGTTACGTATACGCTACTATAACAGGTCAAATATGGATCTACGCAGATAATTTTCTGCATTGATGCATGCCAGCCTTCAAAGACAAATTATAGTCCCAGCGAACATATTCAAAATCCCGAAATGGAGAAATATCCCATTTGCACTGTCTCATCGGTGTTTAATATCCAGAAGACCTTTAAGGTCCTTAAATTAGTCTACTGTTTCCTGAAGGGTTTCAATCAAATCAATCAAGAATTTTTTAGAAGTCCTCTAAGAGGCCTTCTATCTTTCGAAAACCTCCTTGAGGGCTCATTCTGTGACCTTCTGTGTATCATCTCTGTGTATAAATATATTCGAGAGTCCTTCTACATTTATCAAAGTCCCTTCCTATGTATTCTAACTCCAATTGCCTGGTTAATTTTTATGGCACTCTGTGTTTAGAATATCCGTGATTACAATCCGTGATTACTTCAATATAAAATTAAACTAATTTATTTTTCTACAAATCCTTATTTCTTTCAGACTACAATGAGTCAAATTCTGTTTCAAAAATATCAACAACAAACATCTGAGCCACAAAGAGAATGCCAAAATTCTCCCTTTGATCACAAGAATAGAGGTAACAATGATTATGAGGGTGACGAGAATAGAAGGCAAACACCTGATAAAACTACTGATTCCGATGAAATGGGACATCATATCAAAACCGAACCGCTAGGTGAAGAATCGGAAGATGTGTTAAAAACCCGAACAGATCTAGATGATGGAGATGAAGATGATGGTTATCGAGACGTAGCATCATCACCTCCTACAACTCATTATCCACTACATCCGGCTGGTGCAATATCGTCTATGGCTGGCTTATTGCCACCACCACCTGCATCATCATCATCGGCATCGGCCGATGCCTCGGAACATTCACTAATGAAAATGCAAATGCGTAAGTTATCAATTAGCGTGTAAGTTATCCTTAGCCATTCAACCATACCACAAAAATGTTTGAAAACTTTATAGTAACCACAATTCCTCATCAATTTTCGAACTCCCATTCGACATCGATGTTGCAACACCCCCACCACCATCATCACTTAGAAGCTCATCGTTTTCCCGCAACACCATTGGATTTTCAACAGCAACACGAATTCTAACCAGTAAGTTAACATAAA
>NW_026889149.1:0-12227 GCF_032173495.1 Musca vetustissima
GAATATTTTTCCAGGACCACAATAAGCGTGGTTTTGTTAAAGAATATTTTTCCAAGGACCCTCAGGCCAATAAGCGTGGTTTTGTTAAAGAATATTTTTCCAAGGACCCTCAGGCCAATAAGCGTGGTTTTGTTAAAGAATATTTTTCCAGGACCATCAAAGGCGTGGATTTGTTAAAGAATATTTTTCCAGGACCATCAAAGGCGTGGATTTGTTAAAGAATATTTTTCCAGGACCATCAAAGGCGTGGATTTGTTAAAGAATATTTTTCCAGGACCATCAAAGGCGTGGATTTGTTAAGGAATATATTCCAGGACCATCAAAGGCGTGGATTTGTTATAGAATATTTTTCAAGGGCCAACTGAGGCGTGGATTTGTTAAAGAATATTTTTCAAGGGCCAACTGAGGCGTGGATTTATTAAAGAATATTTTTCAAGGGCCAACTGAGGCGTGGATTTATTAAAGAATATTTTTCCAGGACCATCAAAGGCGTGGATTTGTAAAGAAAAGAATATGGATTTTTAAAGAATACCAGGACATCAAAGGCGTGGATTTATTAAAGAATATTTTTTCCAGGACCAATCACAAGGCGTGGATTTGTTAAAGAATAAGGACCAACACAAGACGAGGACTTATTAAAGGTTATTTTTTCAAGGACCATCAAAGGTGTGGATTTATTAAAGAATATTTTTTCAAGGACTAAAGAGGCGTGGATTTATTAACGATTTTTTCAAGGACCATCAATAGGTGTGCATTTTTTAGAATATTTTTTCAAGGATTTTTTCCAGGACAAAAAGGCGTGGATTTTTTAAAGAATATTTTTTTCAAGGACCAACACAGGCGTGGATTGTTTAAAGAATATTTTTTTCAAGGACCAACACAGGCGTGGATTGTTTAAAGAATATTTTTTTTTTTCAAGGACCAACACAAGGCGTGGATTTTTTAAAGAATTTTTTTCAAGGACCAACACAAGGCGTGGATTTTTTAAAGAATATTTTTTCAAGGACCAACACAAGGCGTGGATTTTTTAAAGAATATTTTTTCAAGGACCAACACAAGGCGTGGATTTTTTAAAGAATATTTTTTCAAGGACCCACACAAGGCGTGGATTTAATAAAAAAGGCGTGGATTTATTAAAGAATATTTTTTCAAGGACCAAAACAGGCGTGGATTTATTAAAGAATATTTTTTCAAGGACCAACACAAGGCGTGGATTTATTAAAGAATATTTTTTCAAGGACCAACACAAGGCGTGGATTTATTAAAGAATATTTTTTCAAGGACTCAAAACAGGCGTGGATTTATTAAAGAATATTTTTTCAAGGACTCAAAACAGGCGTGGATTTATTAAAGAATATTTTTTCAAGGACCAACACAAGGCGTGGATTTATTAAAGAATATTTTTTCAAGGACTCAAAACAGGCGTGGATTTATTAAAGAATATTTTTTCAAGGACCAACACAAGGCGTGGATTTATTAAAGAATATTTTTTCAAGGACTCAAAACAGGCGTGGATTTATTAAAGAATATTTTTTCAAGGACTCAAAACAGGCGTGGATTTATTAAAGAATATTTTTTCAAGTACTCAAAACAGGCGTGGATTTATTAAAGAATATTTTTTCAAGGACCAACACAAGCCGTGGATTTATTAAAGAATATTTTTTCAAGGACCAAGACAAGGCGTGACGTGTCCTATGCTTTCAATTTAATCTCCTTATTCTTAGCACTGCATTTTTGCAAATTTAATAACCATCTGCATTGCAACGAACCATCCGGTATTTATATTTGTGTTTGTTCTAATTTCGAAACTCTAATTTCCAGCAATTTTTTTCTCCATACTGGTAAGGGGTCATGAACCCCCCTGAGCTGCCTTATGTACGACTTCAACTAAATAGTACTTCAAACTGGAAATTGTTCCACAAATTTTTGTTTTCAAATCATACAATTCTCAAATTACTAGCTTCAGTATTTAGCTCTACTTCAAATACTTATTTACGTATGTGTGCAGGTTTGTGTGAGTGTATGCTTGTGTGTGGGTGTATGTATGTGTGTTCTGGCATATCAATTTTATGCAAATGTAATTTCAGGACATTTGCTTTTATTTTCGGTTCGAGTTCGAGTTTCTGTGAAAATTTATGAGGACGTAAACTCTTCGACAGACTCAACTAGAAGAAGAAATGGAGGAAACAGAAGAAGAAGAAACAAAGTTGTGTAAGCTATTATAGTCGTATTTCATCGTAAAAATGATTAGCAGCAGCAGCAGAAGTATTGTGTTTTTTGGGAGCCACAAATGCATAACGGAAGGGAAACGAGAACAACAACATCAGAGAAATGGTAATAAATGTTTGTAAGATGTAATAGCAACAAAATAGCTTTTAAATGGAATACATCCATAAGGAAAATACCATTAAGGGCCAATGTACGGAAGTTTTTTTTTTTTTTTTTTTTTTGAGAGGAAATAATGTAGGGGAGGAAGAAGAAACATATCAGTCAAAGGATAATTAGATTTTCATGAATTAAACAAAATATATTAAAAAAAATAATAATAATAATTTTAAACCAGTGAGCGGAGCAGTCTACAAATATTACTAAAATGTCTACAAATATTACTAATATTCGGTACGGCCCTTCCAATTACTTGTCCATATTCCCTTCACCGTGGGTTGTGGTGTGATGTTCGGCTCATAACCTTATAGATCGATTAAACAAAAAATAAATAAAAACACAAGGACCTAAACAGGCATGCTTATTCTTAAGCCCGATCCCCTTCTCATGTTAAATTTCACGATGTTCGGACCATAACTGCGGCCTCTGGAGCGACCAGAAAAACCGACAAAAATTTAGTATTTGGTCCATTTCATCTCCTAAATATTAACTGATCTTTTCCAAAAACAATGGGGGTCTTCATTGGCCAGAACCCATCATACATGCAAAATTTTGTGAAGATTGGTCCAAAACTGTGTTCGTATCGTGTTTACAATCGTGTTTACAAATTATAATAATGGACAGATGGACGGTCACACATGCCTAGATCGACTCAGCTAGTCGAGATATTACGATCGGTATACTTAAAGGTGGTCTAGGACCAACATTTCGCGGTGTTACCAACTCTTGGGGTCGCACAAAGCTATAATACCGTGATAACATTGTTGTGTAGGGTATAAAAATCCAAGCCGATGTTGGTTGATAAAAAAATAATTTTAAACCAGTAAGGAAAGTTCAAAAGTCGGCCGGACCGACTATATGATACCCTTCACCACTATGGGTACATACAAGAGGCGCTAATATATACAATATACTGTAGATAGAACAGACATATCATCTTTAGAGGAACTTGGAAATGGAATCGGGCGAAATTAAATGTGTAAATTACATAGATATTTCAACCTATTACAAAAACCCACAGACATAACCGGGGAGACTTGGATTTTTTGGTTTACCACTTCTATAAAACCGAGCAAAATTATGTATGTATGTAAATCGGTACCTAATTGAGCAACGGCGCCGTCTACAACATTATCTCCTGTATATGGAACAGACCAGGCTCCTCGGTGAACGTAAAATCAGAAAAATATATATGGGAGATATATCTTCATCTAAACCGATTTTCTAGACTCAATTTAGTACGCTATACCCAATTTCGTGCAAATCGAAAAAATATTTTTCACGAAACTTGGCACACATCATTTTAGACTTAATTCAGTACGCTATGCCAAATTTCGTCCAAATCGAAAGATGTACAGGGACTTTAACCTTAAATCGGACGAAAATATATATGGGAGCTATATCTAAATCTAAACCGTTTTCTTCGAAACTTAGCACACATATTTCTAGACCTAATTCAACGTGCTATGCGAAATTTCGTGTAAATCGAAATATATATATATATATATAGGGACTTTGGTGCACTATTTACCTAAAATCGGACGAAAATATATATGGGAGCTATATCTAAATCTGAACCGATTTTCACAAAACTTAGCACACGTCATTCTAGGCTTAATTCAGTACGTCATACCAAATTTCGTGCAAATCGAAGGGTATAAAGGACATTTGTGCACCATTTACATTAAATCGGACGAAACTATATATGGGAGCTATATCTAAATCGGGACCAATTTTCAAGAAACTTAAATCACATCATTTTAGACCTAATTCATTACGCTATGCCAAATTTCATGCAAATCGAAGGATATATAGGGACTTTGGTGCACCATTTACCTTATATCTGACGAAAATTATATGGGAGCTCTATCTAAATCTGAACCGATTTTCTCGAAACTTAACACACATCATTCTACACTTAATTCATCGTGCTATGCCAAATTTCGTGGAAATCGAAAGATATATAGGGACTTTGGTGCACCATTTACCTTAAATCGAACGAAAATATATATGGGAGCTATATCTAAATCTGAACCGATTTTCACGAAACTTAACACACATCACTCTAAGCTCAATTCATTACGCTATGCCACATTTCGTGCAAATCGAAGGATATTAAGGGACTTTGGTGCATCATTTACCTTATATCGGACGAAAATATATATGGGAGCTATATCTAAATCCGAACCGATTTTCACGAAACTTAGTACACATTATTCTAGGCTTAATTCAGTAAGCTGTGCCAAATTTCGTGCAAATCGAAAGATATATAGGGATTTTGTTGCACCATTTACCTTAAATCGGACGAATATATATATGGGAGCTATATATAAATCTGAACCGATTTTCATGAAAATTAGCACACATCATTCTAGGCTTAATTAAGTACGCTGTGCCAAATTCCGTGCAAATCGAAAGATATATAGGGATTTTGGTGCACCATTTACAATAAATCGGACAAAAATATATATGGAAGCTATATCTAAATCTGGACCGAGTTTCCCGAAACTTGGCAGACATCACTCTAGGCTTAAGTCAATACGTTATGCCAAATTTCGTGCAAATCGAAAGATATATAAAGACTTTGGGGCGCCATTTACATGAAATCGGACGAAACTATATATGGGAGCTATATCTAAATCGGGACCGATTTTCACGAAACTTGGCAGACATCATTCTAGACCTAAATGATTAGGCTGTACCAAATTTCGTGCAAATCGAAAGATATATAGGGACCGTTTACATTAAATCGGTTAAATATATATATGGGAGCTATATCTAAATCTGAACCGATTTTTCCCAATTTCAATAGGGATCGTCCTTGGGCCGAATAAGTGACCTATGCCAAATTTCATCCAATTCGGATCATAAAGGCGACCTGTACTTAATTTACAATTTAACATGGACAGACTGACGGACGGACGGGCGGACATGCATAAATCGACTTAGAAAGTGATTCTATGCATATTCTCAAAAGGAACCATGTGTCTATCTCGTTTCCTTTTGCCTGTTACAAACATATGCACAAAGACATAATACCCTGTACCACTGTGTGGTGAAGGGTATAAAGGAAACTTTCCACTTCATCCCAAAATTATAATCTGATCATCACCGAAAATTATAGGCGTTGTCCTTGACCATAACTGGAACCTCATGGAACATTTTAAAGAGATCAGCGCTATATTTCCGACCTCTAGTGTGGTAATGGGTTGCTAAATAATATTTGAATACGTAAGCTCCCGTAAATATTTAAGTGTAACTCCAACATCCAAGTACATACGGTAATATAGTTGGTATCAATTCAAAGGTCAACCACTCCTCTTGGATATACTATCAACTTTTCGGGCCTATGTCCTTCAGGAGTAAATATATACGCCATAGAATAAAAATTTTGTAATTTTTCACACAAAAGTCAGGGTCCATATGACCGGCTAAATATTGGCCGATCTTTATCAAAACAGGCATGCTTATTCTTTGATCCGATCCCCTTCTCCATGTAAAAATTCGTGATGTTCGGCCATAATTGCGGCCTCTGGAGCGACCAGAAAATCCGAAAACAATAAAGTTTTTGGTCCATTTCATCCCCTAAATATTAACCGATTTTTACCAAAAACAATAGGGGTCTTCTTTGGCCAGAACCGGCCCTACATGTAAAATTTTGCGAAGATTGGTTCATAACTGTGGCCTATATCGTGTTTACAAATTATAATGGACAGACGGACGGACACACATGTCTAGATCGACTCAGCTAGTCGAGATATGACGATCGGTATACTTAAAGGTGAGTCTAGGACCAATATTTCGCTGTGTTACAAACTCTTGGGGCTGCACAAAGCCATAATACCCTGACAACATAGTTATGTAGGGTATAAAAATCCACGCCTATATCCTTGAAATAGTTTTTTTTTATAGAATAACTCTTCAATTCCTTCCTTCCGTTGAAGTTTAACTTCCGAAGTTAAAGCCATTTATTTGAACTTAACATCTTGGCCCAATATTTATATCACACACATTATGTTGTTCTTGTTGTTGGTGGTGGTGTTTTCAAAATCTTTACAACATTTGGCTCATGTTCAAAAAAATTGAAAACTGATTCTTTACTTCCTTTCGTTTAACTTGGTAACATTTAGAACACCAGAAAAAACCCCTTTAGGCAATGTGTTATTAATGGCATAGTTAAAACTTAGACCCAGACACACTCACACGCATTCGTATACACATAGACACACACTCAGGTTTATAACAAGCTGGGTCATAACATGCGAACTTAACAAGCGACTAAAGTTTGTTTGGCAAAAGTGGTGGTGGTGGTGATGGTGCTGCTGCTGCTGGTAATTGAACCCAAGCCCATGTTAAAGTGCTACAATGTTCGTCAAGTGGCCAGATTTTTTTTTGCCACCCAAAAATAATCAGCAAATATTAAATTCTCTTTAAAAAACCCCCGAAAGCTTGACGTCATAATAGTATTAATGAAAAATTACATTTTTTCCTTTATTTGGTTTTTGGCTTTAAGGTGGCGGTAGATATAAAAATTATGACTATCTTTAGTTCGGCATGCCAAAAAAAAAGGTCCGATGCAAAAAAAACCCTCCCCAAAAATTACCAACATCCGGTTTTTATGTTTTCCAACAAATTCCAACACCAAAATTGCTGTTTGTTGCCGTCGATGATAATAACCCAAACTTGTAATAGCCATAGTCAGCTGTTGGTCATAGAACCACCGAACCCACGCACATTCAAATGGCCTGCAGGACATGCCTATGTTCAAAACGAATAACAACAGTACCACAACTACCAGCAACAGCAGGAAAAAGCAAATAACAAACGGCAACAGCACAAAAAACTAAATTAGTTTTTAAATACACCAATACCAATACATAGAAATATATATGTGTACATATATATGTTAACACACACCATAACAGCCAACAACAATAGCAATCGACCAGAACACCTCGTCAAGAACCAGCTCAACAACAGTTTTAGCCACAAAACTACAACAATAGTTCTTGCTGTTGTTTTTGTTACCTAACAAAAATAGAAGAAAACGAACAAAATACCCCCAATACCTCAACCTCTCAACCTCTCGGATAACTATCAATTGGCCATAGCATAAGATGGCCCACGACTTCTGCCCACTTTTTTGGAATTCATAGTTCAATGGAGTTGGAATAGAAGTAGACGCCTGTAAAGCATGAACATATGAACAACCCATATTGCATCAAATACCAATAACTGAACGATGTTTGAAAATCGAAGTAGAGGTCCATACCGATCGCCGCCGCCATAGCCTAGAGTTCTAAACAATGGTAGGAACAACAACATGCTCATAAAACAAATTGAACTTTAAAATAACATTCAAATGCATGTGAATAGGAGGCATTGGGCACCCTCCACTTATTATCGTTACCGTTTCTGCCCGCCATGGTCGGGAGTGAAGTGATTGTGGTGGCCGAACCGTAGCCGTGCACACACTTATACGCTCTACTCTAACAAGGAGGGAAAGAACACTTTTATTAGTTGCCTGTTAAATAGATTTTCTCTAAACAGGCCTTTATACAGTCGTGGTCATAATTAGGCTGACAATTGGAACACAGTGGGGTACCTTAGAGAATGTTGAATTTCCCAAAACCAGATATTAATAGAGAAGATATCATTACAGTGCAGGGCCTGTTTAAACTCGTAACACCTACTTCTAAAATCTGTATGCGAGCCATGCCTTCAGATAGAATGATGGTATATAATGTATAGATGCAGTGTATTAACCCTGCAACCCGGAATGCTGGCTCGTCAGGAACGTCAGGCTCTAGGGCCCTGCGACGTAGAAAAAGATTGTTCAAAACGATGTATTCCTTTCATATGTCTCAACCGTTTTAGCAGAAAAACTTACTTTACATTTTACTGAACATCGCATTCTTTTCAAGTCTCTTAATGTATGAGGTAGTCTCTAATGAGATGATTAATGAATAAGTACTAATTCCTTGGAAAATCTTTCCAAAATCTTTAAAATATCGCATCGGGGGTACCGTTATATGGGGACGATACCGATATATTCCATCATCGAAGTTTAACCTGCCTGCAGACAAAAGACAACTATATGCAATATTTCAACACTCAATATTCATTCTTTCGGAAGATAGCGTGATTACCACAGTCGGACGGACATGTCTAGATCGTCTTAAAATTTTACACTGACGAAGAATATATGTAATTTATAGGCCCGGAAATGAGTATTTCGATGAATTACAAACTGAATACTACGGTAGAGTATATAAATATGGTATTAGGAGAAGCATTATCATGTTTACAACAAACAAGATCGGAATGCCAACGATACAACCAAGCAGAATGTGTTAAAGAAACATCTAAACCTTTATTTTCGTGGGACCATGGAATATGATACATATATTACAATGAAGATGAAAGAGCTTCTCACAAAAATTACTGTCCCAAGACGCTGACAAAGTGACCTCCAAAATGAAGAACAAAATGAAGAATATTTTCCAAACTAAAAATCTTTTTTAAAGAACAGTCGGACCTTCAAAGATGAATATACTTTGGGAGTAGTCATCTTTCTCAGGAGACCCTACAGCCGAATCAATGTAGAAAATGCAGCGAAGCATTCTGTTTAACTCTCAGAGAAATATAAACAGATCAGCAGAAAAATATACAACTGCCAAATTTTCGAAGAAGATAAAGAGCCTCCTGTTTTAATACTTCAAAAAAAGTCAATTGGCACATAATACCCGACAGCACAAAACCACTATTGTCAGAAGCTAACATCTCATTCTACAGGTTGTATCTTTGATATGTAGTATTCGATACTAGTAGCTGAGCATATATTTCACTTCGCAGTTTTTTAATACGTTTCTCCAGTTAGGAGGACGCCAACCGAACAGGTGAGGGAGGATGTGATGGCTCGGTGGACTAAAGCAACGGTATCGCCTAATCATGGAAAAACAAAAACTATTCCATCACTCGCACTGGAAGTCTTTTTATTTCAAAACGAGATCTTCAACGCAGTAAGACGAGGGCAGGTAAATTTTTCCGATCTTAACTTTTTATAACCTTCACCACACTGTGCTACAGGGTATTATGTCATTGTGCACATGTTTGTAACAGGCAAAAGGAAACGAGATAGACACATGGTTCCTTTTGAGAATATGCATAGAATCACTTTCTGAATCGATTTATGCATGTCCGTCCGTACAGGTCGCATTTATGATCCGAGTTGGATTAAAATTTGACACAACTCACTTATTTGCCCAAGGACGAACCCCATTGAAATTCAAGAAAATCGGTTCAGATTTAGATATAGCTCCCATATTTAGTTTCGTCCGATTTAAGGTAAATGGGTAAATTTCTTTATGGGTAAATTTCTATTTGCACAAAGTTTGGCATAGAGTACTGAATTATATCAAGAATGATGTTTGCTAAGTTTTCTCAAAATCCGTTCAGATTTAGATATAGCTCCCATATATAGTTTTGTCCGATTTTAAGTAAATGGTGCACCAAAGTCCCCATATATCTTTCGATTTGTACAAAATTTTGCATAGTGTACTGATACAGATAAAGCTACCATATACATTTTCGTCCGATTTAATGTAATTGGTGTACCAAATTCCCTATATATCTTCCGATTTGCACGAAATTCGGCATAGCGTAATGACTTGAGTCTAGAATTATGTGTGTGAATTTTCTTGAAAATCGTTTCAGATTAAGATATGATTTAGATATATTTTCGATCGATTTAATGTAAATGGTTCACCCAAGTCCCTATATATCATTCGATTTCCAAGAAATTTGGCATAGCGTACTGAATAAACCCTAGAACCATGTGTGTTAAGTTTCGATATAATCGGTTCAGATTTAGATATAGCTCCCATATATATTTTCGCTCGATTTAATGTAAATGGTGTACAAAGTTCCTGTATATCCTTCGATTTGCACGAAATTTTGCATATCGTATTGAATAAACCCTAAAAGATTAAGATTTAAGATTATTTCCAGAACCAACACAGGTGTAAGTGTGGAAGCTATAGCTTGGCTTATGGACCCTGACTTTTGTGTGAAAAATGAAATCAGAATATATTTTCAGAACGGGTTACTTTTTTCGAGAAAAACTCAAATATGCCCATTTTGATTTATGAGTACGAATTTTTAAATCAGTGATTGGAATATAGTCGAATGGAACCAACCACAGGATACCCTACATAACTATCACTGAACAGTTTCTTTCGGCGTATCTAAATTCCGATTCTAGCCAAATTTCGTGATATTTATATTCTCTGATGTGGCAACAATCAAATGAAACTACATAATTATATGAAAGAATAAGTATACCCCTTTATAAATTCCAATATGTTCCTCATATCCGTCCTCTAGCATCAATAGATTTGATATCAGTTTAAAATACAAAAAAAATTGTAAAATTTCGTAATTTACTGGTTGTTATTGGGACCATTATTGCTACCAGAAAACGGAGAAAAAAGAAGTTTTTGGTCCAACTCATATTCGTACTCATATGTCGTCCATGACCTCAGCCGAAACTTCATGCAAATATATAAGTATAACTCCCACATCACTATAATTAGTATCACATTAAAGGCCAATCACTACTATTGCATATACTGTCCGTTTCTCTGGTCTATATCTTCCTAGAGTCATAGAATGTAATT
Source organism: Musca vetustissima (assembly GCF_032173495.1). Lineage (NCBI taxonomy): Eukaryota > Metazoa > Arthropoda > Insecta > Diptera > Muscidae > Musca > Musca vetustissima. The sequence continues at coordinate 11,064 of NW_026889149.1, forward strand.
TTTGTTATTATCACACACAAGTCTGGATCCTTGGACCCGCAAACTATTATTATTGTTGTGACCATTAAAGCGACCAGAGAATCAGAGTGAAATACTGTTTTGGACCATTTCATTTTATAAGTATTGACCAATAATTGGCGAACAAAATATGTGCCTTCTTTGGGCAGAACTGGATCTGCATGCATGACGATTGGTCGGACGGACGGACGGACATATATGTTTAGATCGGCTCAGCTAGTGGAGATATCGTTGGTGGATCAAGGACAAATAATTCGTTGCGTAACAAACTCAAGAGACCACTATCCATGCCCTCACACCATATGTAGTTGTGTAGAGTATGTAAAACTGAAAACTTTTTAGGCCCATTCAAACCCTAAATACAACTCTGCTACTGGTGAAAAATTTTACTAGTATAAATTTGGTAATGTTAAGTTTTTTTTTTTTTTTGGAAAACTTCAAGCGAAAAACTACCAGCAACAAAACGCCAACCAACAGCGTTCACAGGCAACATGCAAACACACGCACATACACACCCAGCCATACGCCCTGCACAATAACACAAACACAACAACAGCAACGAACGCAACTTATTTTATGGGGAAAATGTGTAATTTATATTCAAACTCAATGTGAACAATTCGACAAACAAATATACAACCAACTACACATACACACGCACACACACACCCACAAATATATAACAAGAATCACACAATTCTACATAACTCTCAAAAAGATATAATACAGCGAACGAACGACCGACCAACCGACACTAACTCATATATGGTAATATGTTTGAATTTTTCACATCACAAGTGAATTTGTATATATGTATGAATGTGTGTGTGTGTGCATGAGTGTATCTGTACACCTGCATATATGTGTGTGCACGAACCTGGGCCTCTATGTGTGAGCTTTTCAGTTTGTTCCAAAAATGAAAAACATACCAAATGAAATGTTGTGGTATTGGCGGTATTGTATGGTACCAGTCACCCGAGTGGCTTTCCATTTTTGTTTTTCGTTTTTCATTTTTGTTGTTTTAATTTTTTTTTTTTTTTTTTGGGTTCCTTAACCAGCTGCCTAAGCCAGCATATCATGGTTATGGGTAATAAGTGACAATGCTCATGTTTGTTATGCCAAACTTCCCGTATGGCTGCAAAGCAA
>NW_026889150.1:0-12284 GCF_032173495.1 Musca vetustissima
ATGAAATGCATTTTTAAAAGGTAATTTACAAAACATGGCACCCATGTGTGTGTGTGTAGGTACACATTTAGGTGAGTGCTTTAGTTTACTTTGCTTGTATGAGTGAATTATGAATAGCCCCAAGCAGCTAATGGACGATGTAAACTAAATTCTATTCATGGAAATTAAGCAAACAATATAAAGGAATATGTTTGAAAGATTAGACTTTTTTGGGTTGGTGAATTATTTCATATTTTTAAAGAAATTCGTGAATTGTGAGAAGCCATTTCCCAACGTAAAAACAACTTTATGCTTCAATATATGTTATAAGGTTCCATTAGAGTAGCAAGTGTGCCTAACTTTATTTGCGATAGTGTAGTGGTTGACTTTTCTACACCTTTAAAAAATATACCCTTAAGGTTAATTAAATACAGTCGAGATATAGTTTATAATCACATATCGCTTATAGCGACCAATTTCACCGGTCTCCTGATCATCGGTATACGCTATTCGAAAATTGGTTTTATTATCTAATTATACTGTTCAAATATGTAAACAACCGTTATATAGCATAATGAGATCTATTTATGGTAAATATTTCAGACTGTTAATAATAAACTAAAATGTATACGAGTAAATTATTAAATTATTTTCAGAACAAAGATAGGGTAAATATGGAAAAGGAAGATGCAAACATTCGAATATCTATTTATATCTAAAATCTTATGAGCATTTTTTTTTAGAATAATTCGAAGTAAAAAAATTCTTTACATTACAAAAGTATTCCTCTTTCGAGTTGACTGAAGACATGACGTCTTAAAAATAACCTGAGAACCGATATAGGTCAATTTTGAATCTGACATTTTTGCATCACAACACCTTCCTTCACTTTAAATATTAAAAGTACCGAAAATCGATAAATATCATTATATGGGGGCTAGGTCCATATATTAACCTGACATTCTCGTTTTTTACTTCCATATCCAACAGATGGCTAAATCGAAAAAATCGATTCAATGTAATAACAAGGTTATATGGGGACTACACTTAAAAGAGGGGGCATTAATTATTTTTGGTACGGAGATTTTATTTATAATTTCTTGTGGAGAGCTTTGGTACCCAATAATAACTCAAAGTACTAAATTACAACTATATTACTACATTATACCCTTCACCACTTTGGGTATATCCAACAGATGAATCCTAACAGACGTCGAATTTTTGAAGAACCTATATATATCGAACTCTAAACAGATTTCGACTAAACTTGCCACCGTTATGTTATAGTAACTTCATTACGTAGTGCAAAATGTTGTGCCGATTGGACCTACCTTGGTGAAGCATTATATCCAACTTCTAGGTTGTAATAACTTTATACGTTGTGCAAAATTTGTGTCAATTTTGTGTAAAATCGGACGAAAATATATATGTAGAAGCTATATCAAAATCTGAACCGATTTAAATGAGACTTGCCAGAAATTAACTTATATTAACTACTAAAACGTTGGGTCTTTAGTGCAAAATTTACATAAAATCGGAAGAAAAAATATATATGGGAGCTATATCTAAATCTGGACCGATTTTAAGGAAACTTAACACACATCATTCTAGACCTAATTCAGTACGGCGTGCCAAATTTCGAGCAAATCGAAATATATATAGGGACTTTGGTACACCATATACATTAAATCGGAAGAAAAAATATATATCCTTTATCTAAATCTGATCCGATTTTAACGAATTTTAACACACATCATTTTAGATCTAATTAAGTACGCTGTGCCAAATTTCGAGCAAATCGAAAGATATATACATAAAATCGGACGAAAATATATATGGGAGCAATATCAATATTTGAACCGATTTTCTCGAAACTTGACACACATCATTCGGAACATAATTCCGTACCCTATGCTAAATTTCGTGCAAATCGAAAGATATATAGGAACTGTGGTGCCTCATTTACCTTAAATTGGACGAAAATATATATGGGAGGTAGGAAATCTGACCAATTTCAATAGGGTTCGTCCTTTTGTCAAACCAATTTCATCCAAATCGGATCATAAATGTGACCTGTACAGATGGACGGACATGCATAAATCGACTCAGAAAGTAATTCTATGCATATTCTCAAAAGGAACCATGTGTCTATCTCGTTTCATTTTACCTGTAACAAACATATGCACAAAGAAATAATACCCTGTACCACAGTGTGGTGAAGGGTATAAATACGCACAAACCACCCAACATAAGGAAAATGTGGCGTACCGTTACATGGGGGCTACCAGAAAAATTGAACCTATGTTTATAATTATTAAAGGAAAAATGTGTTACCTAATAAGAAGCCAATGTAGCAAATTCATGCGAATTCGTTGGAAAAACGCTTCAAGAACCCCAAAATATCGAACGTTGGGGTACCCTTATATAGAAACTACGACCAAACGTGAACCTATATATCCCATCTTCTGCCTGCAGTCAAAATTTGACTGTGTGCAAAATTATCATTTCTAATGATAAGCGATACTATATATTTCTGTGACAGTCTAGCACTTAAGTGTATTTAGATTTTCAATAAAATCAGAAGCGAATTAACATCCAAAAAGAACACTTCTCAAACAGCTAGAGTGATTGCAACAGACAGACGTCATAGATCACGAATTGCCAATTTTTTTAATATTCCATTTTCAAAAAATCGACTTTTATTTTTTTCGTAGTACATCAATAATTTTTGGTACATAAAATATCCTGAATCCGATTCCGTTCTGATCATATTTTTTATTGATGCGCGCCAAAACTATCGAGGTTTCAATTTTGGGCATAAGATATACTGACTAAAAACATTGATATATGGTGGTGGATATACTATGGTAGAGGGTATAAAAATCGATTTATGTATTTTTATTTGATATGAACCTATAACATATCAAGAGTGTGTCATTAAATTTTCAAGTGAAAACCTCAACAACTCTTGAAGATATTGCCGTTACATTCGGTATCGATCAAGGGGCGGCAAGAGTGCTTCTCAAACTTTAAACGCGTTTTCTCAATATATTGTATTTACGATTGACGGGCACGATAACTCAACAACTATTAACCCAATGTGTTCCAAATTTTAACACTTTATTCTGGATCTCATCGAAATTGAAATCGATAATGGGTGGGGTCCCCTTACTCTAAACTTTGCACAACGTAATATTTTTTTACCAAAACTAGACCATGTCCGAAGAACAGACCCATCGGTTGACTACCTCTATATCTCCCACAAAGTGTCGTAATTTTATAAATTAAATATCGGTCAGCTCCTCATACTATAGGTTAAAATTTGTAAACCCAATACCCAGAACTAAATTAGATCCCAACGTAAGGTGTATATGGCAATTTCTCTTGGTACCTCCCCACAGATGGTCAACTCGCTGATAAAAAACATATACATGATGAATTCTTTATGGATAAAACTTTGCAGACCTTAATATTTATACTAATCATAGATTTAGTACAACAATGAGCCACATAGGTCCAATATCAATAGTACCTACCCCACAAACTGTCACAATTTTGAAAAATTGTACGTAAATAAGTTTCTACCATTGCTACTTGTTTCAAACTACAATTTTAAACAACTCACCATTTTATGTCTCCCAATATTTTTTGTTTCCGTTTTCTTTCTCACACTTTATGCATTTAATGCAGTGTGAAAGCCGGAAATAAATGTAATTATTTTTCTTCCATAACCAATTTCATTATGAATATACAAATTTTTAATATTGAAAAAAAAAATTGCATAGATTATTTAGTTGTTGTTTTTGGGTTTCCTCCAACATTGATGCCGTTGTCAATATTGGATGAGGTAACAGTTTTTTGCCATTTGCCGTCATCCACATTGCCATTATTGCCCACACCTCGGAGAGTAACCACAGCAACAAAAAGCATCAGCCGCTTGCACTGCTTGGCTAATGGCTTTTTGTTGCAATTGCAATTATTATTCAGTATGAAATTGGAAAATGAATTAACATAATTTCATTTTGGCCGTGGAGGGAGGAGGAAAAGAAAGAAGAACAAATAACACACACACAATCACAAATTTTATCAACCAATGCAGCTAATTTTGTATGGTACAAACAAAAACGAGAAACGGGAGAAATTTGTTCCACTTTGCGTTTATTTCTGTTTTCATTAGGGATTATTTGTTTAATTGGAAAGAAAATTATGAAAAAATTATGCAAAAACGCATATTAAAAAAAACGAAGCGTTGAGGATTTTTTTAACTAAAATAAAAATAACGAATAAGTAATAATGACTATGGTTGGAGGATGCTTCGATCTTAGATATTTTTTTAATCAGTCGGATGGTTCATTTATGATATTCAAAACCCTACTAGTAAATGTTATTTTGAAATAGGTTTACACAAATTCCCATACACTTGACCCCTCCACCAAAAGGAAATGTGAATAATAAATTTGTCCAAAAAATATTCATTGGAGACCCCAAAAGGAATATAGATATTCTTGATCAGAATTAAAATTGTATGGCGATTTAACCACGCCAGTTGCCTATTGAAATCATTAAAAAGATCGCAATATTACAGATGAGGCCATGACAGTTTGAAAACAGGTTGCAACTACTCCCAGTATGTCCGGTATTGCAAATGGGATTCATAGGTCAACGTTTTGGTTTAGCTAACATAACAGCACTATTTTTCGGTGTTATAAGGAGTTTGGGCAGATTTTTCTATCGAATTCACTATAATTTGAGATTTTGGTGTATAATAAGGTTATGACTTTCCCATTAATCATATTTTCCCAGTATCATATATTGATGAGCTTTAACATCACATTAAATAGAATCTTAAATCTAATTTTGAAAATTATTTCGAGTCACTATAAGCAGACATTTAATTGAACATAAACTTTAGGGCCACATATTTGAAGCAGTAAGAAAAACCCCCAATTCTCGATTTATTTTTTTTACGATTTTCAGCCGGCTGGCAGATACATTATGATAAAAACTTTTAAATTCAAAACTAAATAAAACAAGTGAAAAGGCGTTAAGTTCGTCCGGGCCGAACATTGGATACCTTCCACCATAGATATACTGACAGGTACTTGAAATGAAAATATAGAGAACATACTAAAAAGTAGATCTATACCGACATTTCTATAAACCGATTATATAAACCGTAATACAAATTTCAATAACGTTTAATAGATAATTATATGACCAATGAGGGTTTATATACTTTGACACGGTGAAAATGTGCCTCATCGAAATATTGGTTCTTGACCCAATGTTTCTTTGGACGAAATCCGTTTCAAAAAATTTTGATTTCATCCAACTTATTATTTCTTCGGAACTTAGTTCAAGTTCGAAGATGGGGAATATCGGCCCACTCCTTCTACTACCTCCCACACAGGGGATAGACCTAAATGCGAGTTATAATTCATTATCGAACCTTACTTTCTAGTTTATTATCTCGATATCCTCCGCAGGTGAAACGATTACAACTGAGTCTAAGAACCAAACGGATAACGCGGAACAAATCAGTTAACTGTTTTAATATAAAACCAGTAATAAAAGTAGTAAAAGTCGGACTGAGCCGACCATATGATACCCTTTACCACTTTGGATATATTGTACATATGTATCCATACAATTGCTTGTCAATATTCCCTCGAAAGAACATACTCATGCCTTTCCGCAACCTATGCTAAATTTAATTTCATTCGGGCAAATTTAGAGCAAAATTGATACATGATATTCCGTTGCACTGTTAAAAATTTAATCTCAATCAGACAACCGTTCGAAATATTTACATATGGAAGCTATGGCTAGATCTGCACCAATTTCAACAAAACACAATAACGTCATTTAAGTCTCAATTTGATACGTTGTGCAAATTTTCGTGTTAATCGGACAAACATATGGGAACTATATCTAAATCTAAACCGATTGTCGGGAACCTTAGCACACATCATTCTAGGCTTAAATCGTTAGGCTGTTCAAAATTTCGTGCAAATCAAAAGATATATTGGGACTTTGGTGCACCATTTATCTAAAATCGGACGAAAATATATGGGAGCTATATCTAAATCTGAACCGATTTTCACGAATCTTAACACTCATCGTTCTAGACTTAATTCAGTACGCTATGCAAAATTTCGTGCAAATCGAGTGTTATATAAGGACTTTGGTGCACCATTCATATAAAATCGGACGAAAAACTATATGGAAGCTATATCTAAATCTGAAACGATTTTCACGAAACTTAACACACATCACTCTAGACTTAATTCAGTACGCTATGCTAAATTTCGTGCAAATCGAAAGATATATACGGGGTTTAGTACACCATTTACATTAAACCGGACGAAAATATATATGGGAGCTATATCTAAATCAGAGCCCATATATATGAAACTTACCACTTATTATTCTAGACTCAATTCAGTAGACTATGCGAAATTTCGTTTTGAAAAATATATATGGGAGCTATATCTAAATCAGAGCCGATTTATATGAAACTTACTACACATCATTCTACACTCAATTCAGTAGACTATGCGCAATTTCGTACTAGTCGAAGGATATTTAGAGACTTTAATGCACCATTTACCTAAAATCGGACGAATATATGGGAGCTATATCTAAATCTAAATCGATTTTTTCCAAATACCGAAAATTGGTGGTACCTTTATATGGGACCTATCCAGAAAATGGACCTATATTCATAACATTTTGTGGAGAGATTTGGTACCTATTAAGAATTCAAAATACTAAATTACAACCAATTCGGTGGACAATACGATCAAAACCCCCAAAATACTGAAAATTAGGAGGAACCGTTATATGGGGGCTAAGAACCCAATGTATCAAATTTCAGCGGATTCGGTCGAAAAACGCGTTCAAGAACCCCAAAATACCGAAAATGGGAGGTATTCCTAAACGACTTTGAACTTGACCTACCTGCAGGCAAAAGTCAAACCAATGCAAAATTTTAGCACCCTATCTCAATTCCTTCAGAAGATAGCGTGATTACAACGGACAGACGGACGGACGGACATGTCTAGATCGTCTTAGAATTTTACCATGATCAAGAATATATATACTTTATGGGGTCGGAAATGACTATTTCGATGAGTTACAAACGGAATGACAAAATTAATATATCCTCCATACTATGGGGGAAGATATAAAAATATATTCTCAGGGAATACCATTCATCAGAAATAAATTACACCTCAGTTACACAATAACGTGGAAAAATTCGAGAAGTGATTTAGTAGTCAACAAACTACCTTAACCCAGAATTTTTGGTGAATAAGCTCTTGGAATGAGCTCTTGCCTGGCCTGGCAATGATATTAAAATTCTGCTATGAGATTTTTATGCAAAAATCGGAAAGGAAAATATTTTTGGCCCCACCGTCGGAAAATTCAGCCTACATGAAGAAAACACCGAAAACGGCATGAAATTGATTGACTTCGCGGCATTAAAAAAATATGGTAGTTAGCAACACAAGATTCAAGCATCTCAATATACACAAGGCCAACTGGTTTTTTCCTGATCAAGCAACGAGAAATCAAACGGATCATGTTGTGATAGACGGAAGGCATTTATCTAGTGTTTTAGCCGTTCGATCGATCCGAGGAGCGAATATCGATTTGTGGCAGCCAAGATTCGTAACCGTCTTAATGTAGCAGCAAAGGTGCAATGTAATGTAACACGGAAACTCGACGTCGAAAAGATGCAAACAAACACATTTTCACCTATACAAGCCAGCAATAAATTTTATGCATACTAAAGTTGTCGACATAAATACGGATTTCATGCACATTACTATTTTAATTTAGATACTCCATTTCAAACTCTAAAATTAGTCATTCCTCTATTTTCTACAATTTCCAATAACTAGTAATATATAATAATTATAATTATAATTTTCAAATATGCATATTCTTCCGGTTCAATGGTTAATTGTTGGCATGATTTATCAAAATATAACAACAAATAATATTAATATTTCATTATGAGTACACACACATACAGCCAATAATAATCACAATAAATATCTTTCCAATATTCTATTCATTAATTGTTGCAGATTACAAAATGTAATTATTAACCATATTAATAATAACTATATAAACCGATTGAAATTAAAAATTAATTTACTTATCAAAATATTAAATAATAAGGCTCCATATATAATAATAACTCAGACAATGTATGTGTGTATGCATGTGCATTTAAATGTAATATTTGTCTAAAGACTATTGTTTGGCCATAATGAATCTTAATTAAGGATCAAAAAGGATTAAATAATGCCAAACATAACTAATTTGAGAGAAGCCATGGAGTTGAAAATATTGGGGGGTATAATACTGTTAAAATATCAATTTAAATGTCATATAAATGTTTAGTACTTAAACAAGAATAGTATATACGTACGAGAGTAATTTATGACAATGTCTTAAACTTCATTAATAAATCGAAGAAAAGAAGTCACATACTGTTGCCTTGAAGCAATAAATGCTATAAATCGATATATCTCGACCGTCTGCCCATTATAATTTGTAGTTATGGATCCTTCGTCATTTGCATGTAGGTTCTGCACAAAGACGGCACCTATCGGTTAGGTCAATGATCGGTAAATATTTGGGGGATCAAATGGACCAACTAATTTATTTTTGGCTTTTTTCTGGTCCCTCTAGAGATTGGTGTTTCCGACAGATATATACCCTTATACCCAAGGTGGATAATTTTTTATACCCTTCATCACACTGTGGTACAGGGCATTATGACTTTGTGCATATGTTTGTAACAGGCAAAAGGAAACGAGATAGACACATGGTTCTTTTTGAGAATATGCATAGAATCTCTTTTTAAATCGATTTATGCATGTCCGTCCGTCCATCTGTCCATGTTAAACTGGAAACAAAGTACATGTCGCATTTATTACCCGGTTTGGGTGAAATTTGGCACAGCTCACTTATTTGGCCCAAGGACGAACTCTATTGAAATTGGGAAAAATCGGTTCAGATTTAGATATAGCTCCCATATATATTTTCGTCCGATTTAAGGTAAATGGGGCCCAAAGTCCCTATATATGTTTCGATTTGCACGAAATTTGGCATAGCGTACTGAATTAGTTCCAGAATGATGTGTGCCAATTTTCGAGAAAATCGGATCAGATTTAGATATAGCTCCCATATATCGTTTCGTCCGATTTAAGGTAAATGGTGCACCAAAGTCCCTATATATCATTTGATTTGCACGAAAAATTGGCATAACGTACTGAATTGAGCCTAGAATGATGCCTGCCAAGTTTCGTGAATATCGTTCCAGATTTAAATATAGCTTCCATATATTTTTTCGTCCGATTTCATGTAAATAGTGCACCAAAGTCCCTATATATCCTTCGATTTGTACGAAATTTGGCATAACGTACTGAATTGAGCCTAGAGTGATGTCTGGCATATTTCCAATTTCATGTTATTAGTCCTGTTTTACATGTGATATACATATCATATAGTCGGCCCCGTCCGACTTTACTACTTTCCTTACTGGTTTTAAGTTGTGACTGTTTGTGGGAGAGGTACTACAGATGATGCTAGCCCATAGTTGTCCTAAATTTGCCTTGTTCAAATCGCCTAATATTGGGTTTATATATAAGGAAAATTTGGACACTTTGTGAGGATGTATCAGAAGAATTGAACCGATGCATCCCATCTTTGGACTTGATTTTGGTTTTAAAATATTACGATGGACTACGTTGGATAAAATAGATATTCCGTTCGCTTAAATTTTTCAAGATATTGACCCTTTCATGGGGATGTACAGAAGTAGTGGACCATATTCCACTATTATACAGGCTTGTTTAAAATATTATGTTGTACAAAGTGTGTTACCTCCGACACAAAAATGTTGATGAACATTCATTTTTGTGTCGGAGGTAACAGAAGGAGTGGTTTGATATTCCCCATCTTTGAACTTAAACTAAGTTTAGAAGAAATATTAGTATTATTCCCTTCGAGAGTTATCGTGCGCTCCAGCCAGAAATATTTATAAATCCAATATCGGGCTAATGAAATGTCAGATTTGAACCAAACTTTGCATAACCTATTACCTCTACCAAGCCTAAATCAAGTTTTAAGATGGTACCCATTGGCCCACTCCTTCTGTTACCTCCCCCCAAAAAGGTAAAAATTTTCATTATAAATCCAATATCAAGGCGATTGAAATGTCCGATTTGAACCATACTTTGCACAACCTATTATCTTTACCAATCCTAAATCAAGTCCTAAGGTGGGACCCGCCTGCCCTCTCTTCTGGTACATCCTACAAAAGAAAAAATCCGAAACATCTTCAATTAAATATATACCTTGTGTAAAATGAGTAATAAATCACCATAGGGTGAGGGTATATATCTGTCGGCAACGCCGACTGACACTTTTTTACTTGTTAATATATAACGTCAGGGTATACTTTTTCAAATCTTGACTTTTTGGGCATAAATTGTTCATTTTGGCACTTTTTAGTGGAAATTTTGGGCGTAGTGGTCGGGACTACGCAGGCAATGTTTTATATTACGAAATTTACTTAGAAATTGTAGAAAATTTTGAAAATGTCCTTTCAAATCAAATTCTTTGATGATTTTGGGAAAACATTTTGCAGAAATCGAAAATATATGCGATATTCGAAATTTCATTCCAACAAATGTAGCGTCATTGGCGCATCCTTTAAATAATAAATTTTTAGAGTATGCCCAACTACAAACAAATTCACATGATAAATATGCAGTACCACAGTTTAATGACCTTCAGGTCATAAGCTTGAGCGGTATATTGCGATCAATATTTTTTTTTTTTTGGGTTATTTGGGAGTTTAATTTTAAAGATAAATATTCATTTCGGTAATAAACTCTGAAAACCTGTTGCCCTCATTCTAGAGATATTAATTTTCCAAAATATATTTTTAAATTTAATTTCCCCATAATCACAACATAATTGATAACTGATTCCATAATACACCCTGTGAACGGATCTCTTCAAGTCCCATACCACTGTTTAACGTAAATTTAATACACTCCACTCCAATGGCATTGCGGCCAAGTACATGCACGTAATTTCATGTAATTCAACTTTATTATTACAAAACCTTCTTAACTTTGTCGTGAATCGTGTTTGCACTAAATGGGACAAAGTTTCTTCTCACGCTTACATTCCGGGACACAAACAAACAGAACGCCATGGCACACACAGACACAAACACTCACACTCACTCCAAATCGCACACACACACACACAATATCTCAACAACAATCAGTGTAGAATTCCATATCGCAGAACTGAACCGAACAGAACATTCAATATTCCCAGTTTCACTTACAAATTCTTAATCCCCTCATGTAAGCCTTTCAAGGACTTAAAAGCAATTTTCACTCACACAATGACACCAGCGAACATTTCGACAAACAAATGTGGCTGTGCTGCTGCTACTGAGTGGGATAAAACGGATTGCTGGAAATACTGCAGAGAGAGAGAGAGAAAACACGAAATGAAAATGAACGTCAACACAAAAAAATGAAAAACAAAACGGAAGTGTGGGAAAAATTAGACGCGAGGCATATTACTCGAAGTTCACCATAAACAATGGTCAGAAGTAGTTGGAGCAGAAGAAAAAAGAAACGCCGAGAAAATAATCAAAAATTAGCAGTTATGGTCGTATTTTTCATTCCGACTGCCTGGAATTATAATTTACTTCCTTTGACTTTTGAAGTGATTTTTTTGCTCGTTGTTTGGGTGTGGCACACTAACACCAGAACAAACTTTTTTTGTGTTATTCATAACGAAAGTTGAAATTCGGGGACCTAGTTATAAAATAATGGAATTGCTGTATTTAATTTGAAGATTTTTCTCGTTTTGGTGTTGTTGAGATAAATTCCATGGAAAATTTTGTATAAAAATCTACGTCATTGTGAAATATTTCTTATATAATCCGTCGATGTCTTGATTACATATTAAAATATATATAGAACTTAGTTGATAACCCTAGAAAATATTATTACTACGCCGTGATAAACCCTGAAAAAAAGTAATCCATTATTTTTTCGGCAGATGACTGAACTGATAGATTTCACGTAAAGCATCGATCAAACAATTTAAAATCTATGCTCGTATGAAGTAGTGAGCTGATATGTGCCGCGAGTCCACCCATAAGAACTATACAAAATGGGTTGAGGCGTCGGGTTAGTTGCCCACACTCGGAAAACCCCTCTTACTATGAAAAAGCAACAAACAATAAAACCAAA
>NW_026889151.1:0-12147 GCF_032173495.1 Musca vetustissima
GTTATCGCTCTTAGAATCCACACATCAACGTAAACAAAACTAATATTTTGTAAATTATTTCTTTTAAACAAAAAGTATTTTTTTTATTTTACGTTTAAAAGAATTCATATTGCTTTTAATTTAAAGGATATTGATGTTGGTGTTTGTTTGCCTTTGTTTCCTCTGTTAGATTATACGGATGTTGGTTTTATTTATGTTAGTGCTCGGTTAACATAAAACTCCCTGTTACGATCATCTAGCGCTGTTAACTCTGCTAATGAGAGTATACAGTTTGGAAAGCACTGCTTTCCCTACAAAAATGATTAGCAATATTTTGCTTTTGTTTAAATGTTTTTTTTTTCATAAATGAAACCAACCACGTATATCTATTGAAATATTTCTTTTTATAAATTTTGCTATATATGATATAATTTTTTTAAATATCTTTGGATATACATAAATGTATTTTAACCGTCACCAAATATGCAGAAGTTATTGACCGTGTGTGTGTGTGTTTGCATGTCGATATTAAAATATGTTTTTGATATTTTTAATTAATTTTCATTTTTTTTTATTTTTAATTATTTACTCAATATTAATTTTTAATCAATATTATTTTTTTGTGTACCAATATAATTTTTTTATTGCTATTAGTTTTTTTTTGTAGATTTTCTTGAAGAATATTCTGCATTCTACTTTTAGTTAACGATTCAGGTTATTTCGATTAGCATAATGAATTTTTTTGTTTTGGAAATAATTTTATTTACAAAAATATATTTAATAATTTGAAAATTCTTATAATTACCAATTTAGTTGTTAAATTAAGATGAAACTTTTCTTTAATAAAATTTTGGCTTTTTTAACCATGTGTTAAATAGAATTTCGAATTTGAATTTTAAAGGGTTCGGTTAAGTAAGGTGGGGTAATTCCAATATGGGTCTATCATATAAACTTTTACGATTTGTTGTTGGTTGGATCAATATGGTAGACAGGATGGGAGGGCTGACCATGCACCTACAGCTTTGCATGGCTTAAGCAAACTATGTTGAAAACACTCTTCTTCTTCCTTCTCTTGTTTTTCACCTGGACTATAGGTTCCCTTCTATCCCTTTCTAGTCTTCTATCTATTTCCTTTCTTTTATATATTTCCTATAATAAATTCATGCACGCATTATAAAATTAACTGGTAGTTGGCATAATTAATGGATGAATTTGACAAGAACCTACCCTAACGACGAGCAATAAGGCTGGTGAATTATGCGTGCCAAGTCAACCGATTCATTCCAAAGCATCTCTTGAAATTTATTATAACGTTAACCCGTTGCCCACTACAAATTTGGTGCACCATTTGCTTTAAATCGGTGGAAAATGTATATGAAAGCTATATGCAAATGTGAACCGATTTCAACGATTAAGGTTATAGTAACTTCAGTTCGTTTTGTGCATTTCTGCCATATTTTGAGACCTTGGTGCGTTATTTACTTCTAATCGGATAAAAATATATATGGGAGGTATATCCAAATCAAAACCGATTCTAACGAAACTTGCTACATGTTCGGCTTCAGTGCATTACTCAAACTGTTATGCCTACCGGCCATATTGTAGGTCTTTGGTTCATTATTGACATACAATCGGGCGAATATATATATATATATATATACTAAATATATATGGAGCTATATATATTTCAACGAATCTTCCCATACGTTAAGTAATATTAACTTCAGTGGGTGTGCACAATTTTGTGTTAAGGGGACCCCCCCCATTCTCGGGGTCACAATTTTTGTTGATATAATTCGAAATAATTCGATATAGCCGATTTATTGTATCAGCATCAAGTGACGGCTGAAGGGCTTCTCAAACTTTAAACGCGTTTTTCTCTAAACATTTTTTTGCGAATGGCGGGCACGATAACTCAAAAACTAATAACCCAATCGGTTCCAAATTTTGCAACGTTTATCTGGGAGTGTATAGCTCTCGTATGAACTAGGATAAAGCAAATCGGTGAAGATCTTCCTTATTTTTTAACTTGGTTTTTGGTAAAAAATCGGCGATTTTTCAAAAATATTTTTTCAAAGGTCCACAATTTTGTTAATTTTAGAGCGAAGTCAATAATCCTAGTTCATACGAGAGCCAGACATGTACTCTTTCTAACACCGTTGGAATTTTCGGATTCCGATGTTCCAGTGAGGAGTTATCATGCACGCCATCAAAAATAAGGACTTTTCTTTAATTACAAAAAACAACAACAAATCAATAACAAAATTTTGTTGTAAATTATTTTTCTTCTCTTTTAAATCTTCAATTGTACATGTGTAAAGTTACAAACCTTAACAAGCATTGGTATTGATTTACCAGCCCATTGAAAATCTTGAAAAAATAAAATCGAGAATGGGTGGGGTTCCCTTAAATGGTGTTACTTTGGGTCTATGGCTATATCTAAACCTGAACCCATTTCAACAAAAGAAAACATGCCTATACCTACTTCAACATGTTGTGCAAAATTTGGTGGCAATCGGCCTCTCTTTGGGTCTTTGGTGCTCCATTTACTGCAAATCGGTCGAGACTATATATGGGAGCAATATATCATTCTAAACCTATTTGAGCGGATATTTTAATGCTTTGGTGTACCATTTCCTGAAAATCGGACGAAACTGTAATAACCTTAGTAAGTTGTGTTAATTGGTCATATCTTGGAGTTTTGGTACACCATTTACTGAAAATTAGACGAAACTTTATATTGGAGCTATATCTAAATCTGAGCCGATTTTCAGGAAGCTTAACACACATCATTCTAGGTCTAATTCATTACGCTATGCCAAATTTCGTGCAAATCAAAAGATATTAAGGGACTTTGGTGCACCATTTGCATTAAATCGGACGATGGGAGCTCTATCTAAATCTAAACCGATTTTTCCCAATTTCAATAGGGTTCGTCCTTGGGCCAAATAAGTGTCCTATGCCAAATTTCATCCAAATCGGGTCATAAATGCGACCTGTACTTTGTTCACAAAAATACATGGACGGACGGTTATTCTCAAAAAGAACCATGAGTCTATCTCGTTTCCTTTTGCCTGTTACAAACATATGCAGAAAGACATAATACCCTGTACCACAGTGTGGTGAACGGTATAAAAATATGTGTAATAAGGTATGTTGAAATCAGTTCAGATTTTCATATAGGTCAAAACATATGGTGTATGCAGCTGTTACTCAATCAGGCCCATGTGTTTATATGTATCCCCATGCATAATTTTACTCGAAATGGTACATGAAGGGTCCATATAGTCGGCCCGTACGCTTAGTGAACTTTCCTTGCTGCTTTTTTTGTGATACAAATGTACAATATTTTCTGCAGAAAAAGTGCGATCGATGCACAAAACAAAAACGCTTATTTATCCATTAACAAAAACACTTTGTTGCTTTTGGCTATTGCTGTGCATTTTTTGAGTAAAAAAATGACGATGTAGTGCGGATGGCAATGATGATGATAGTTACGGAAGTAATTGTATAAAATCATCGATCCCCTTTTTGGAAAGGCTCCCATATAACTGTATAGATGGTGAATATTTTTATACCCTTCACCACACTGTGGTACAGGGTATTATGTCTTTGTGCATATGTTTGTAACAGGCAAAAGGAAACGAGATAGACCCATGGTTCCTTTTGAGAATATGCATAGATAAATAAAAGATATTGCCAAAAGAAATTATTGTTGAAAATTTAGACGCGGTAAACGAGAACGAGGGAGATAGGGAGGGAGGAATGGAAGTAAAGATGTATCAAATTGGAGTTAGGGGAATACAACAAGGCAACAAGGAACGAACACAAAGTACAAAAGATTTATTATTTAGCTGCAATTTTATTTTTGACTTTATTGCTTACAGCAAAAGGTTGTTGTAACAACAGCAATAACAACAGTGCCGATAACAACAAGAAACAAATATATATAAATAAATAAAAATATAAAAAATGCATAGAAACAGCAATGGAAAATCTTGCTCTCATCTTATACTATAGGGAGTTACAGTGGAGCAGAGGGTATATTTGAAAATAATAATAAAAATAATATAATAATCCAGGATTAAAATATATATATTTTTATAGTTTCTGAATAATAACGCTGGAGTATTTAGGAAGAAAATCCGGAAACCCATATTTTCCCAAACATATTTTATATTTATACCCTTCACCACACTGTGGTACAGGGTATTATGTCTTTGTGCATATGTTTGTAACATGGAAAAGGAAACGAGATAGACACATGGTTCCTTTTGAGAATATGCATAGAATCACTTTCTAAGTCGATTTATGCATGTCCGTCCGTCCGTCCGTCTGTCCGTCTGTCTGTCTGTCCATGTACTTTTGTGAGCAAAGTACAGGTCGCATTTATAATCCGATTTGGATGAAATTTGGCACAGCTCATTTGTTTGGCCCAAGGACGAACCCTATTGAAATTGGGAAAAATCGGTTCAGATTTAGATATAGCTCCCATATATATATTTAACCGATTTAATGTAAACGGTCCCTATATATCTTCCGATTTGCACGAAATTTGGTACAGCCTAATCATTTAGGTCAAGAATGATGTCTGCCAAGTTTCGTGAAAATCGGTCCAGATTTAGATATAGCTCCCATATATAGTTTCGTCCGATTTCATGTAAATGGAGCCCCAAAATCCCTATATATCTTTCGATTTGCCCGAAATTTGGCACAGCGTACTGAATTCAGTATACACCAAAGGCCCAACGTTAGGCCGATTGACACAAAATTTTGCACAACATACAGAAGTTAATATAACCTAGCATGAGGAAAGTTTTGTTGAAATCGGATCAAATTTGGATAGAGCTACAATATACATTTTCTACCGATTTTAAGTAAATGGTGCCCCAAACTCCTCATGTTTATCAGTAATTTATCCAAGTAATCAAAGGGTTTCCGATTGATATTTGTTGTAAATTGATTTACATAAATTTGTCCCATTGTGAAAAGCAACTCTATATCTGTACAAATTATATATATAGTAAAGGTTTCAGAACTACATGTTTATGGATCCAATTTCATCTTACTAGTCCTGTAAAAATGAGACGTCTGTTAGGATTCATCTGTGTAATATACCCCAAGTGGTGAAGTGTATCATATAGTCGGCCCCGTCCGACTTTACTACTTTCCTTACTGGTTTCGTCCGATTAAAGTTATGGTGCACCAAAGTCCCAAAATATCTTTCGATTTGCTCGAAATTTGACACAGCGTACTGAATTAAGCTTAGAATGATGTGTGCTAAGTTTCCTGGAAATCGGTTCAGATTTCGATATATCTTCCATGTATATTTTCGTCCGATACAAGGAAAATTGTGCACTGAAGTCCCTACATACCTCTCGATTTGTACGAAATTTGGCACAGCGTACTGAATTGGGTCTGGAATGATGTGTGCTAAGTTTCGTAAAAATAAGTTCAGATTTAGATATAGCTCCCATATATATTGTCGTCCGATTTAATGTAAATGCTGCACCAAAGACCCTATATATCTTTCGATTTGCACGAAGTTTGTCATAGCGTACTGAATTAACTCTAGAATTGTGTATGCTGAGTTTCGTGATTTAGATATAGCTCCCATATATATTTTCGTCCGATTTAATGTAAATGGTGCATCAAAGACCCTATATATTCTTCGAATTGCACGAAATTTGCCATAGCGTACTGAATTGAATCTAGAATGGTGTGTGCTAAGTTTCGTGAAAATTTGTTCAGATTTAGGTATATTTAATGTGTAAACCTGATTTACAGATTTAATTTACAAATATTTTTCATATAAATTTATGTAATACGTATGTACAATAAATTTAATTTTTTACACCATAAAGGAAAACACATTAACCTTGAGCATCAAAGTTTCATTTCGCTTCATTTAGGGCCTTAATAACAAATTCCTATTCTGTAATTTGTTGACAATAACCCAAAAAGAACTGGTTGCATTCGAAAATATAGAGATTTTGTTGCAAAATTTCATGTGCGGCCTTAAGCCAAATTTTAAGAAAGGCACATACAACAGCAGTTTTTTTCTAGTTATTTACACATTATTCTGTTCTACTTCAATGTCGTTTCTTAGCACAAGCATATGGTAAAGGTAAAAAAAGTAATATGAGAAGAGCACAGCAAAAAACAGTCGACACTAAATACATTTCATTTTCGTAACAGGCTTCATTTGCAAAGATGTCCTTTGTTTGTTTTCTACAACAACTACGCCATCAACCTTACAAAGATCCTAAAGCCTTTGTATATAAAGACATCTATAAGCCAGCATTCATAAAAAAACCCAAACGACATAGGTCTAAAAATACCTTAACCTCAATGACCATAACACATCCCACATTATTGCAGGAGGAGGTGTAAAAAGGTGTCCTTCCCATTCTTTACTTAGAGTAGCCATAAAGGCCATAGTTTTGTTTGTGGTATTCTATCGTATTTATTATGTTTGTGTCTCCATTGTTGGTATTCTATATGTATGAGGGTTAAGGCCACTATAAAGTTTTAATGGCAATCTTTACCCAGACCTAACTAGAGCCCAACAATGAAAATTGCCTGAAATGTAATGAGTTGTTGTTATAGTTTTCTTCTTATCTGTGGATAGTCAAAAGGACCACCGGCCATAAGGGAATCTTTTAAAAAACAATAAATTTTATCATGTTTACATTAGGATATGTTGGTATATTAGAGTGTAGTGCAAATAATTAGTTCAGATGTCTAAAATTGTCCTTTTTAATTGAAATTGCATCCTAAAAGACGTTGCATTTTTAAGAAACCATTGACAGCAAATTGGATCATAAAAGACATAAAGATTACATATTTTATTTCGTCCAATTTTCTGTCAATGGTCTCTCAAAAATGCGACGTCTATTAGGATGCACCTCTCGAATATACCCAAAGTGGTGCAGGGTATCAAGTAGTCGGCCCGTCTGACTTTACCACCTTCCTCACTGGTTATTTTATTGGAAAAAATAAATTTCAAACATCCAGCGTATTAAGGTCAGTTCTTAAGTTCGAATCAATTTTGTAGAGGTACACCACACTAATGTCTAGATGACTATATTAAAGCTTTCCGAAATGTCCAAAATGCAAACATTCATGTTTACAAATCTGTGAAATGGCAAATATTCATATATATGTATATCCAGCTGCACATATGTTTGTATGTGTGTATGGTATTTGGCTACAACATAAAGTAATTTTGTAGAGTGTTGAGTTTTGATATTGTCCCCCAGTTTGTACCACCACGACATTTGATTCGTATTACACGAGTACACATAGACGCATACATACACGCCCAATCACACGGATATCATCACAGAGAACACTCTAAAAGTTTATGTTCTTCATATTGTCACTAAAAGGAGTTAAATGAATACATAAATGTAGTTGCTTCGACTTACATAGTAGAATCTTTATGAATTATATGGCATTTACACCCACCCAGAGAAACACATAACACATACTACTACAATATGAATACTAGTCTTGTTATGACAATAAACCCCAAATGTACTTAGACGGAGTAGAAGATGATGTTGATCATGATGGCGATGATTCTGAAGTTGCTACAAATAGGACTACTAAACATGTATAATTTATAAATGGCCAAGGCGAAGAGAGACCAAGCCAAAGGACATCATTGTGTGTGTTCGTCTATGTGAGTTCTGTAGGTATTAATACCGAATCATGCGGTTAATTATAAAAATTATATCAATTTAAGTTGACATATTATGAAATTGAAAAAAGTATTACTTAAAAGTATGTTAAAGCTCATGTGTCTTGTTTTAAATTATGAACATATGAAATATTTAAATATACTTTATGGTTTTTAAGGGATTTTCATAAAGCTTCTACAAATAGAGCACCATTAATAGGTTACAGCGATGATATTCCTCAAAAATATAATTTAAGTACATTATCCAAAAATTATAATTTATTTCTCCAAAATAAAAACCAGTAAGGAAAGTAGTAAAGTCGGACGGGGCCGACTATATGATACCCTTCACCACTATGGGTATATTGAACAGGACTATTAACATGAAATTGGATGAAATAAACTATGTGATATTTATCTAAATGTGAATCTACCTAGATCTATCCATAACGTATGTAAATCGACTTCAAACAAATACTGGGCTATGTCTGTACTTCTAGAAAACGCAACTACGTAATTCTATGCTCAATTCAGTACGTTAAGCGAAATCTCGTGCAAATCGAAAGATATATAGCGACTTTGGTGCACCATTTACATGAAATCGGACGAAACTATATACGGGAGCTATATAGAAATCTGGACCGATTTTCTCGAAACTTGGCTGACATCTCTCTTGGCTCATTTCAGTACGTTATGCCAAATTTCGTGCAAATCGAAGGATATATAGCGACTTTGGTGCACCATTTACATGAAATCGGACGAAACTATATATGGGAGCTATATCCAAATGTGGCCCGATTTTCTCGAAACTTTGCAGACATCATTCTAGGCTCAATTCAGTACGTTGTGCCAAATTTCGTGTAAATCGAAAGATATTTAGGGACTTTGGGCACCATTTACATGAAATCGGACGAAACTATATATCGGAGCTATATCTAAATCTGGACCGATTTTCACGAATCTTGGCATACGTCACTCTAGGCTTAATTCAGTACGTTGTGCCAAATTTCGTGCAAATCGAAAGATATATAGCGACTTTGGTGCACCATTTACCTAAAATCGGGCGAAACTATATATGGGAGCTATATCTAAATCTGAACCGATTTTCATGAAATTTTACACACATCATTCTAGACTCATTCCAGTACGCAATGCCAAATTTCGTGCAAATCGAAGGACATGTAGGGACTTTGGTACACCATTTACATTAAATCGGGCGAAACTATATATGGGAGCTATATCTAAATTCGTCCGTGGGCCAAATAAGTGAACTGTGCCAAATTTCATCCAAATCGGATCATAAATGCGGACAGACGGACGGACCGACGGACATGCGTAAATCGACTCAGAAAGTGATTCTATGCATATTCTCAAAAGGAACCATGGGTCTATATCGATTCCTTTTGCCTGTTACAAACATATGCACAAAGACATAATACCCTGTACCACAGTGTGGTGAAGGGTATAATAAACATTTAAAACAGTAAGGAAAGTAGTAAAGTCGGACTGGGCCGACTATATGATACCCTTAACCACATTGGGTATATTCTACATATGTATCCTAAACGAAGTCGCTTTTTCAATATGTGATCCGACTAACATCTATCCATACATATGTCATTTGGGCAGATTTGCAGTCGTTTACGTATAATGGGCCTATTTATTTAAAGTCGATAAACGCTATTCGGTATACCGCACTGTTCAAAATGTAATCTCCATCAGACACCCGTTCGAAATATGTATTGAAGCTGGAATTTGGTGCATCATTTACTTAAAATCGGAAAAATATATATGAGAGCTATATTTATTTATTTACTAGCGGGCCCGGAAAACGTTGTCTTGCCTAGCAATATTGCTTATGTCTAATTTTCGGAATTTTAGGTTTGTTTTTACACCATCCATACATTTCTACTTCTTATAAGATATTTGATATTGAAAATGTTCAACAGAACTCCTTCTAATTTAATATTAGGAAAACTTATTGATCAGAAAATCTCCTTAATTAATAATATCAATATTGACCCAAGTATTCGGATAGCTCCCATATAACGGTATCCCTTAATATTCGGTATTTGGGTGCAATTTTATATTCGCCCAAGCTTCCAAATATCCCCATCTAATAGTACCAAACATCTTTTGATGCTGTGGGGGATTTGGACACGTTTTTAAATCTAACCGACTCTAATTTGGCATTTGGTTCTTATTTGGTAGAATGAATCGCAATAAAATTATCTATATTGGCCCCATATAACGGTACTCAAAATATTCGGCATTTTGGTGTTTCAACCATAGTGGTTGTAATGTTTTATTTTGGATGATCAAAACCTTTTTACCAAAAATTAGCAATATTGGTAAAATTTTTCGTGTAGCCCCATATAATGGCATCCCCCATTGTTTGGTATTTTCTCATGTGGTGTCAAATCTTCCTTCCAAAAAGAATTCCCATTGTAGTAGCTATAATATACCATAACGGGATATTGAAGGGTAATACACATTTATTTTGGCCCAAGCTACAGCTGCCTACATACAGGTCCCACTCCATTTTCGGAATTGTAAAGACTTTGACCGAATTTTCTCATAGAGTATGCCATACATATTACATATTAATCGGTACGTTGAAGTTCTTTCCCCCTTTTCCAACCTGAGTGTCTATAATTTTGAACATTATTGTTAAAGATCATGGACATCCTACTACATAATAGTGTTATAACATTGTACCAATAAAAATGTCCCGATAGCTTTAAGGAATATACATATGAGAAGATATGAACAGTTCGATCTTAACAACATTTTTATTAGATATCTGATATTAGATCTCCTGACATATTGAGGATTTTTTAATTTTATAGTCACAGGTTTAATACGAATAGGTAACATCACCTTTTTTTGATATGAACTTAATGATAGAATTTTGCACAGAAAATATCATCGTACATATCGCTCATTTGCTGCAAGACAGCGATTTTGCAGAAAATGCGTTTTAAGTTTTCAATTTACTCACACTTCATATGGGACAGAGGAACTTCTACAGCTTCTCAATTAGAGTGTGTAAGAGAGATTCATATGATTTGTCTACACAACATGAGATCTATTATAGCGAACAATCGTCATTAATTCGAAAATCACGTTTTTTGAGTTATGCCTGTCTTGCAGCAAATGAGTGGTATATTAGTTTTCTCTGCGACACACATTATTAGTATCGGAAATATGCGGTATTGAGTTAATAAGTTCAAAGATACTAACCAACGATTAGGCAAATAACCACCATATATATATATATATATATATATAGGTATGTTAAGGAATAAAATTTCCCTATGGAACTATTATTATTATTTTAAGAAAATACTCTTGGGCATGGATCTTAGAATCAGAACTCTATTCCGCATGTCTTCTGATTTTTATACCCTTCACCACACTGTGGTACAGGGTATTATGTCTTTGTGCATATGTTTGTAACAGGCAAAAGGAAACGAGATAGACCCATGGTTCCTTTTGAGAATATGCATAGAATCACTTTTTAAGTCGATTTATGCATGTCCGTCCGTCTGTCCATGTATTTTTGTGAGCAAAGTACAGGTCGCATTTATGATCCAAATTGGATGAAATTTGGCACAGCTCATTTGTTTGGCCCAAGGACGAACCCTATTGAAATTGGGAAAAATCGGTCCCGATTTAGATATAGCTCCCATATATCCCTTAATAGCCTGGTGGTCCCTTCAGGAACCTCAACTTTAGAGACTTGTTTTTCAAAAATGTTACTTTTTTGCGCAATGTTTATTCAGCAAATATTCTCTTTATAATGTATGCCATCTAGCGGAAAAGAAAATCATATGCTTTTCGGTGCTGAACAGCTGATTTTTGACGTTTATCAGAAAAACACACAAAAGCTTCAAAGTGAACAAATCGTGCTTTTTCAAATTGATTGAAATCAAAACTTTTGATCCAAAAGAACCAAATGTAAATATCTTTTTAACAATATAAATTTTTTTTATTTGTGTTTTTCATGTAAAAGTCCTTTGGTCCTTCAAAGAACCAGTAGGCACTCATTAGAGAAGTGAAATTCGTTAGTGCTTTAGCGTCTTTTTCTTATTTTAGTGTTAATTTTTAATTTTTCATAGAAAAATGCCACGTAAATACAAAGATTTTACCACGGCTGAAGAGTTTGAAGCATTCGTCAATGATTTTGAATGGTCAGAAAGTGAAATTGGCGATATATCAGATTATGACGACGACAGTAGACGATCCCGATTTCAATATAGTGACAAATAATGATGCGAATATTACTGATCAGTTGGAAGATGATGTGTTCGAAAATGGGAACGAATTAGATGCTGAACAAGTTGTGAGTGTGGAACCAACTGCTGTTGAGAGTGTTCAAAATGAAGATATAGTTGTTACTGGAGATAGCACACGCCGGCATCAAATTGCAACATTTTACAAAGATATCACAATTGACAAGGACTCTTCCGAGTTTAAAAAAT
>NW_026889152.1:0-12163 GCF_032173495.1 Musca vetustissima
TAAATTACAACTTTATTGCAGTGCAGTGCGGAAAAGAATTTTATTTCCCCATTTTTCATAACCTTTAGTATTCCGAAATATATGTTCTCCATTCGTTCTGTGAAACGTGTTTTCGTTTTAGACACTTTCTTTATGATTTTTTTTTCTACATTTCACTCCATACACTGTTTCACATAACGTTCAAAAAATCAAAAATCATAACTTGCCTTGCCATTACGAAAAAAAAAAAATGGCAAAAAAATACCAACGCAGCAAATGTTTCTGTCAAAAATGTCATAGAGCATGTGCGGTGCTGTGCACAGGATGTGGCCATGCCACCACGTTTTCATTCATTTCTTTTTATTTTTATGTTTTAGAAATTGTGACAGGTTCATCATTGGGGTTTTTTTTTCTGAACAAGACCAACTGTAGTAGGAAGATGAAGAAAGTACTTAAAATGTAGAAATGTTTGTTTTTCGTGCAACATCATTAGATGGTGACCCATAAAAAAATTGCTTTTTTAAAATGGCAAATATATACACTTTTCACAGAAAAGAAGAATTTTTATGGACTAAGGTTAGAATTGCAGCAGATGTTGAGATATAAAAATGTTAGGACCATAAATATCAACATAAGAGGTGAATTGTAGCAGCTATATGTGCTGATTTTTTAAAGAAGAAATGCCAACGGACTATCGCAGCAATAGGTTTGAATTTTTTAAATAAAAATTTCTAAGGACTATCCCAGCTATTCAATGGCTATCTTATCTATAGGCGTGAATTTTTTAAAGTAAAATTTCCAAACACTATCCCAGCTATAGACCACTTTTTAAAGGAAAATTTCCAAGGATTATGCCATCTATAGAACACGTTTTTTTAAAGGAAAAAGTCGAAGGACAATCTTAGCCATAGGCGTGGATTTTTAAAGAAAATTTTCCAAGGACTATCCCAACTATAGACCACGTTTTTAGAAGAAAAATTTCCAAGGACTATCCCAACTATAGACAACCTTTTTTATAGAAAAAATTCGAAGGACAATCTTAGCCATAGGCGTGGATTTTCAAAGAAAAACTTCCAAGGACTATCCCAACTATAAAAAAAATACCACTTTTTTTTAAGAAAAAATTCGAAGGACAATCTTAGCCACGTTTTTTATAGAAAAAATTCGAAGGACAATCTTAGCCATAGGCGTGGATTTTTAAAGAAATTTCTACAAGGACTATCCCAACTATAGACCACGTTTTTAGAAGAAAAATTTCCAAGGACTATCCCAACTATAGACCACGTTTTTTATAGAAAAAAATCGAAGGACAATCTTAGCCATAGGCGTGGATTTTTAAAGAAAAATTTCCAAGGACTATCCCAACTATAGACCACGTTTTTTAAGATAAATTTCGAAGGACAATCTTAGCCATAGACCACATTTTTTTAGAAAAATTTCGAAGGACAATCTTAGCCAAAGGCGTGGATTTTTAAAGAAAAATTTCCAAGGACTATTCACTATAGACCATTTTTTTTAAGAAAAAAATCGAAGGACAATGTTAGAAAATTTTCCAAGGACATGAATTTTTTAAAGATTTGTTCACGTACTATCACAGTCATAAGTTCGTCTTTTTTAGGAATATTTTTCAAACACAATCGTAGTCAGAAGCGTCCAGCTAAAAGCGTGCATTTGTTTAATTATATTTTTCCAGGACCTCCTTAGATATAAGCGTGTTTTTTTGTAAAGAATATTTTAAAGGCACTAAAACTTATTATCCCTGTATATTTTCTAGTAGTGTCTTACTGCGTTTTTGTTATTATTTTATTAGGTTATTCTAATTTATAAATGCCCACATTAAAGCCAGCTTTTATAGCCTCATTAAAATAAATTTGAAATAAAAATACAAATCATGCTGTAAATGTCAGGCATTTTGGATGATTTCCGAATTTATTTATTTTTTTTTTTGTCTGAGATGACATTAAGCATATTTTGTTGGTCACTCATTTCTACAAATAATTGCAATACAATGATGATTTTTTTGTTGTTTGTATATTTTCTTTTTATGGGTTCACTCTACTTAATGCTTGGTTTTTCTCCAGAAGCCAAAGAAATCCATGCAATTTTTTTCTCTTCACAGTCATTGGCACATGAAGTTAAATATAAATGCAGAAAATGTTGTACTCCAGACATTGTGGTGCCAGAGGTGCCTGCGTATTTTCTATTGCCTTTTGTATCATGGTATTATCCTGGGTTTTTTTTATCGTACTGACATTTTTAATACTGTGCATTATAATGGAGTATTACGAAAAACAGATAAACAGGATGTGTGTTTGTTGGTATATAAGGATAGTCATGAATATAACAAAAACCACTTGATATGTAGAGAACGAGATTATGCGTAATAGTATTTTAGAATAATTAGAAAATTGCAAACATTATCGTTATGAGCGGCGTTTGTGTGTGCTTGGCAAACCAAAGTGATTTCATAAAAATTAATTATTTTTATGAGGTTAAATAGAGGGCATCTTTAATTTATAGAATGTTTCTAATAGAGCTTATATGAAAGGGATTAGTCCTGTGTAAAAAAATTTACAAAATATTACTTTAAAAAATAACTCTTTTTGTAGGGAATGCCCTTTTGTAGGGAATAACTCTTTTGTAGGGAATGCCCTTATTAAATATTATTATAAAATCCAAAATTCTGGCAGTGGCAGACCATTAAAATATATTTAAAAAAAATATGAAAAACATATTTAAAAATAAACGGTTATAGATATATAGTTCTTACAAATATTAATAAAAAGCTCAAATTTATAGATGTGATAGTCCTCAAAAAATTCTCGTCTATGGCTGTGATAATTGTCACAGCCGCGTTTATGGCTGTGACAATCCTCGTGAAATATTTCTTAAGAACAAATCCTCGTCTATGGCTGTGATAGTGATAATATTCTTTAAAAAATCCCCATCTATGGATGTGATAGTCCTTGAAAAATATCCACGTCCACGCCTGGGAAAATATTCTTTAAAAAAATCCACGTCTGTGGCTCTGATGGTCCTTGAAAAATATTCTTAAAAAAATCCACGACTAAGGTTGTTATAGCCTTTGAAAAATATTCGATAAAAAATCCACCCTGTGATAGTCCTTGCAAAATATTCTGTAAGAAATCCAATCCAGGTGAATGTAAACAAATATTTTATGGAAAATTATTTGAAGGATTCAAGCCTTCGATTTTTGCAAAGAAAATTATTTTAAGGATCCATGTCTCGTGGATTTCTAATATAACATTAT
The DNA here is from genome assembly GCF_032173495.1 of Musca vetustissima. NCBI lineage: Eukaryota > Metazoa > Arthropoda > Insecta > Diptera > Muscidae > Musca > Musca vetustissima. Next base: position 3,251 of record NW_026889152.1, read on the forward strand.
GTTACGGATCCAAGGCTCGTGGATTTATAAAAGAAGTCCTTTAAAGATCCAAGGCTCTTGAATTTTTTAGAGAAAATTATTAAAATAAAAATTTATTTAATCATCCGAGATTTGTGGATTTTAAAAGATTTTAAATTGTAAAAGGAAAGTTATTGTAAGGATCCAATGGTAGTGTTTTGTCAAAGGAAAATTTTTTGAAGCAAGGTTTAGGAAAAGAATACGATGGATTCTAAAAGACATTTTTAAAGATCTTGGATTTTTTTCAATGCTAATTATTTTATGGAGGATTTTTCTAATCATTTTTTAGGGTCTATGATTAATGAATTTTTTAAAGATAGTTATTTTTAGCATCTAAAGTTTGTGGATTAAAAATAATATTTTAAGGATCCGAGGATAGAAGATTTTTAAAAGAACATTACATGATCCATGGCCCGAGGATTTTTAAAAGGGAAATAATTTTGGGTACCCACGGCTCCTGGATTTGTAAAATTAAATTATTTTTAGGTTCTATGGCTTATGGATATTTAAAAATAAAATTATTTTAGGGATACATGCTCCGTAGCCTTTTCAATAAAAATATAATTTGAGAATCCCTCGTGGATTTTAAGGATTGGGGATTTTTAGATGATAATTATTTTAAGTACCCATGCCTCATCGACTTTTAAAAGAAAATTATTGTAAAAGCTTAATGCTCGTCGATTTTTGAATACAAATAATTTTAAAGAACTGAGACTCTTGTATATTAAAACCAGTGAGCGGAGCAGTATAGTCGGACGGGCCGACCATATGCCGACCTACACTACTTCCACCAAACTATAATTTCTACGGTTCTATACTCGGAGCCTGGGCAAAATTTCGGGATATTTGCACTCTCTTGACCAATTATAAGTCAACAGTTCCACGTTCTAACGTTCAATTTTTAACAACATCAAATCTAATATTCATGAAATCAGCAGAAATTATGCTACAATACCCAACTGACCCTAGAAATATACATTTACATATATAAACCGACACACACACACAGCAGCAATTTGTTTTGCATCGCATTTTGCCTGAAGTGTATTTGTTGTTTTTGGCTGATATTCTTGTTAAAACTACTCGAGTTGTGGCATTATTATACAAACAAATTATTCACATCATCTTCCACTCGCACTAAAGGAAACAAATATTCAGGCAAAAATAAACAAAAACACAGGGCACCCACACACACGCACATAATCACAGCACGTGGCAGGAGTTGCAGAAGAGGAAGAGGAAAGGCCAAAAGCAAAACAAAGACGACAACGACTACGACAACATCAGCATCAACTTTGTTATTATTTCTGTCTGTTTACATAATAAGCTTCTTGTCCTGCTGCTGCCGCATCAGCTCCGGCACACATTATCAGTATCAGTGTCTGCCACAGCAGCCATAATGGAGACGTGTGTAGTTTCTTCAATCATACAAAAAACGATGAAAGGCGGCAGCTGCAGCAGAAGTCGAAGCAATGAGCAATGTGTCTTGTGGTATTTTCCCACGCTTTTGTATGCTTTAACTTTGGGTCATGTTTTCTTGCTCTCAGTGCTTGACTTTTGGTTAATATGAATGGGTGGGTGTGTGTGTGAGCGGGTGAATGTGTGTTAATATTAACCACAAATATGCAAACCGAAATTTTATAAACACACACAAATACCAAGGCACACACTAGTGGCATATAGACTCACAACAAGAGGCACAGAGATTCAAAAATTTTAACCCATTTATTTGAACTTAGTTATCACACACACATACACATACGAAGAGTAAACAACAACAAAAATCACAACATCTTGAAGTTTGTGTTTTTAATAGAGGCGTCGGAAATGGAACATTTCAAGGGGGTCACAGTTTGGGAATTTAATTTTAAAATATTTGGCTGGTGTGTTTCATTATCCAAGCCCCAGATGATTTTCTTTTCCCAGGGAAATTTCTTGCACTGCCAATGAGTTATTTTCACGACCCTTCCTCAAATGAATTTCTTTGCGCCCCTGCATTACAAACATCTCCAACTTTAGCCTTAGCTGCTTTGCTTATAATTTAATGTGAATTTTGTCTACAATTATGCCAGTACCCTTATTCATGTGTGTGCGTGTGTGTTGAATTGTTTAAATTTTCTATGACTATGAAAGATGAGAGTTCATGTACATCGTCATCTATCGTAAATGTGTTTGCTTGCATGTGTGTGGGTGTGTGTATGTGTTCAAAATTGTTTCCTGAGAGTAGGTTCATAAAAGATAGCCTGATTTAAATGCCTTTTGCTTCTTTGCTTTTATTTTGATATTTTTCACAGTCACGACTATGCAATGGGGGAATGTTGTTCTTCGGTTGTCGGTATGTATGAATGTGTAAACACCTCACTTTGTATGCATGTGTGTGTGGATAGTTTTTCATTGCACACTAGTGAGCCATAAAATAAGAATGATTTTACAATGAAGTGTAAAGCAAAGCATAGGAAAATCCAATGCAGCTCAAAAGTGAAGGAGAATGAAATACTTCTTCATGATTTCACATGAAAATTCATTATGAACAATTTTCAATTTCCACAAAATTTTCAAATGTAATTTTATTTTAAAGGATTTTAGGATGAATTCGGAGAAAAGGATTGTAAAGAAAGATAGACTTAAATATTGTAGTCCGATTATAGTGGTTAGTAATTTGCAGGGAAGTATAATAGAAGAGAAGATCCGGGATTCCAATTCTGAGAAAAGAAATTAGGGGGAGGAAAAAGTGGATCTTTAAATGAAAATTATTTCAAGATTTCACATTTGTCGATTTTCGAAAAAAAATTATTTTCAGATTCTGTGGCTCATTGATTCTAATAGGAAAATTATTTTAAATAACTTTCGATCTGTGGATTATTAAAAACTACATTATTTCAAGGTTTCAAAGCCCAAAAACTATTAAAATAAAACTATTTTAACATTTAAGGACTGGTAGATTTTTCTTTAAACAAAATTATTTCAATCTCATGGATTTGTAAAGGAAAATTATATTAAGGACCTATGGTCCATGAATGTTGAGAAAAAAATTATTCGAGGATCCTAGGCTCGTGAAATTTAAAAATAAATTTATGTAAAAGTTCCAAGGCTTGAGGATTTTTAAAAAAAAAATATTTTACATATCTTAGGCTCTTGGATTTCTGAAAGAAAATTATTTTAGAGATCCCAGGCTCGCGGATTTTTAAAAGAAACATTTTTAGAACCCTAAGCTCGTTGATTTTTAAAATAATTTTAAAGGATCCAGGGTTCGGAAATTTTGAAAAGAAAATTATTGTACAGATGCTTGCTCCCATATCTTTAAACGAAAATGAGTTCTTGAGTTTTTTAACGACTAAGTGCTCGAGGATTTTGAAATGAAAATTATGTTAAGGATCCAAGGCTCGTGTATTTTGAAAAGAAAATTATTTTAAGGATCAATTACACTGTGCAACACAAAAAATAATTACCGGGAAATTCCAACAGATTATGAAAGAGGGGCTAAAAAAGAAAAGTGGGGGCAATATTCCCCATTTTCAAGAATTTTAATAATTTTTGAATTATGATTTCTTGAAATCCTTGCATTTTAGGTATATAGTGTCTTCGGCAATATTACTGACAAAATATCGAGGAATATTTTGGTATGCATTTTTGAGTTTTAGTCTTTTCTGAGACTTATAGTAATCACCCCGTTTTAAATGAGTTTTCAACCACTCCAGGAAAAGGGGACCGAAAAGACCTCTTTAATGAGTCGGTTGAGGGTTAAAGTTGCATACCAAAATATTCCTCGATATTTTATCTGTGATATTGCAGAAGACACTATATACCTAAAATGCAAGAATTTCAAGAAATATAATTCGAAAATTTTCAAAATTCTTGGAAAGGGGGAATATTGGCCCCCCTTTTTAGGTTACCTCCCGACGTAAACTTTCAAAACGCCGATACACGTGTCTTCTTATTTTAGCCCCTCTTTCATAATCTGTTGGAATTTTCCGGTAATTATGAAAAAAAAAAAAAATCAAATTTGTCGCACAGTGTTATTTTAAGGATTTAAGTCTCGTGAAATTTAAAAATAAAATTATTTTAAGGATCCAAGGCTCGTGGAATTCGAAAACAACATTATTTCAAAGATCCAAGGCTTGTGGATTTTTAAAAGAAAATTATTTTAAGGATCGAAGGCTCGTGGATATTTACTATAATTGTTTTAAGGATTCAAGGTTAGGGAATTTTTAAAAGAAAATCATTTTATAGATGCTTGGCTGCTATATCGTTAAACGATTTTTTTAGTTCTATGACAGTGGATTTAAAAAAAATTGTTTTTTATTCAGATTTGGTGGCCGATTAAATTAAATATATAAAAAATCCAATATTAGTGATTCGTGGATTCTGACGTGGATTTTTAGACATTGATTACTGTCAAGCTGGGATCTGTAGCACAGAGCGTATTAACGGTCTAGGTTGCGTATGATTGCTAATAGTACTTATAGACACTGAAAACCCACTCTTGTGATTTATGCATAACAGTACTTTATTTTATGTTAAAAAATTAATGGTAATTGAATTAAATAAGCAAACTTTAATTAAACTAATGAATTTCTTTTCATATTTCATGCTATTTTCATTAACACTTAAAGTTCAAAGTGTTGAAACAAACATTCTCTATCTTCATAGTTTTTTTTTTCTGCCAGCTCTTTTTTTCGTTTTCAATAAAATTCCTGCATCACTTTCAATGTACTTAACCAGAAATATTTATGTGTTGTATACTTGAAATATAAAATATATACAACATGCATTCATGAAACAGTACCAAGAACAGGAACACAAAAAAAAACGTTTGTTGGATTCACAAAAGATTGTCGTAGGAAGAAGAGAAAAAAGGCCAGCAATAACAACCACAAAATGTTTTCATGCTTGGAAATAAATCAAAAATTATCACAGAATACGACCGATGCAATATACACAACTGGTCATCACTCTTCAGAGAGGAAAATATGGAACAGGAAGTTTTCACTGATAAATTGTCACGGGTGGTTTGTTGACATCCAACTATGTGGGTGGTTGGGACTGATTTATGAAAGTAAAAATAAGGGGTTTTCTTTTTTCAAAAACTAGTAAACAATTTTATTTTAGAACTCTACGAGTCAGATATGCTTCAAAACAAATTGAGCAAAACCGAAAATGTCTCGTGGATTTTTGAGAATACAAGGAAAATTATTTATTATTATATTACATAGATTCGATGCTCGTGAATGTTGAGAAAAAAATTATTTCAAGCATCTAAGCCTCCTGAATACGAAAAGAAAATTATTTTAAGGATCCAAGATAATTTTAAACATTCAATGCTTGTCGATTTTTAGAAATAAAATTATTTTAAAGACCCTACGCCAGTGGATTTTTAAAATATATTTTAAGGACTTATTTTACAAATGCATGGCTTCTATATCTTTAGTCCAAAGTTCCATAACTTGTGGATATTTTAAAGGAACATTTGAACGATTCAGGGCCCGATGATTTTGAAATGGAATTTTATTTCAAGATTCCAAGGCTCGTGGATTTCAAAAGAAAATTTGTTTAAGAAACCAAGACTCATTGATTTTTTGAAGAAAATAATTTTGAGAATCAAAGGCTGGTGGGTTTTTAAAAGAAAATTATTTTGAGAATCGAAGACAACTGTATTTTTAGAAGAAATTACTTTTTAAGGATTCATGGCTCTTGGATTTTTAAACGAAAATTATTTTGAAGATTCGTGGCTTGGATTTTTGAAACTAAATTATTTTCAGATTCTAAGTTCGTGGATTCTTAACAGCAAATTATTTTGGGAATCCAAGACAATTGCATTTTTAAAAGGAAATTATGTTTAAAAGCCAAGGCTCCTGGATTTTTAAAGAAAAATTATTTTTAGTTACCAAGGCTAGAAAATTTTTTAAAGAAAATTATTTTCAGAATCCAAGGCTAGGATCGGGCGTTTCTAAAAGAAAATAATTTTGGGGACCGAAGGCTCGTGGATTTTTAAAAGAAACTAATTTTGAAGATTTATGGGTCTTGAATTATTTTGAGGATTCATGTCTCGTGAATTTTGAATTGAAATAATTTTGAAGATTTATGGGTCCTGGATTTTGAGGATTCATGTCTCGTAAGAACAGAAGGCTCGGGCATTTATAAAATAATTTTGAGAATCCAAAGCTCGACATTTTTGAAAGAAAATAATTTTCTGAACAATAAAAGAAAATTAGTTCAATGAATTCAAATTTTTATAAGAAAATTACTTAAAATATCCACAATCCTTGAATGGTTTATAGAAAAGTATATCAGACATTCCAAGGACCCGTGTTTTTAAATGAAATGTATTTCATGGAACCATGGAGTGGAATATTTCAAAAAAAATGCTATTGAACATTTTGATTTTTTCATAAACTAAACCAGTGAGATTATGTTGACATGATAATTTGAGTTTTCAAAACAGGGACGTCATTTTATTGTTCGTTTATTTTCCAACAACTTATAAGTGAATTATAACGCCAAAAGCGTTTCAATTAACTTAATTTTCTCTATGACTGCGAAAATCTAAATAAATGAATTCAATCTTGGCCGAATTCGATTTCAAATGCAATAACGTCGTGCCTAAACTCATAATACATTTCTTCACCAGCATACATTTGGATATCACATCAACGTCTTACCGTAGATAAGTTTTGGTGCAAAGAAATTTGGAAAATTACGATTGCGGTGGTTCAAAAGACGTTGAAAAGAAAATCACTGGAGACCGTTTGGAGCTTTGAAGGGTGGATTTTTTTTTTGAATGGGATATTTTTCATTTCGTTTCCATGAGATTATAATTTTACCTCTCCTCCCAAACTCGGTTAAAATTTTTAATTACAATTGTGTCACCAACTCCTTTCTTAAATAAGCCAATGCGTCGTAAATTAAATGAGGGGTGAACATTCATTCCTAGTCGAGAATAAGTCATCTTAAAGTTGTGGTTGTTGTTGTTAAATTTTTGTTAACGGTAAATGTGCATATGTTTACAACAAATAATAAACATTTGTGTTGTTGTTGCTGTTGTTGATATTAGTTCACGTGGTGTGTCTGAGGTCTAATGTGGCTTCCATGTTGGTTCGTGTTGTAGTTATTAACATTTTTTGTTACAGCGGTAGTCGATGTGTTTAGGCCTATCCCGGGCAAGGAGGCGTTTTATGGGAAACATACCCCCACACCACACAAACCAAACACACACAAGCTCCGCAGACAACAATTACAACATTTTTGTTAAAATATAAAATTTTGTGTGAAACAGACTTGGCGGCATTTATGATGGCAGCAAAAAAACTGTTTTATAACACAGCAGACAGTCGAACCTTTGAATCTGGTCCACAATCATAGAATTATGATGCCCTTGTGATTTGCTGATGCCTACTGCTGATGTTGTTGTTGCTGTTTTTATTGTTAGTCTTGAATAAATAGGCTTACTTTGTTGTTTAATGAAAATGTACCCCCATTCCACTCCCATCGTCATGCATAACGCAGAAAAGCCGACTTGATGAACCAAGGCAAGCACACACAAAAAATGCCCACAAAGCAACAACAAATTTTGATATTTAATACAATTTTCATAGAATGTTGAAGAAGAAGGGATTTTTATTTTCTGTTGTGTTAGCAGCATGGCTTCTGTTTGTAGTAGATTTTTTTTCTGGCCATCTTCTGGGTTTGGTATTTTTCTAGTTTTGTCTTTTTCTTCTTCTTGTTTGTGATTTAATGGCTCTGTTGAATGTTATATAAGAGGAATTGTGAAGCAAACCAAAAGACAAAAAATAGTTGTTGCTGTTGTTTTGGGCCCCGTTGGAACGAGAACGAGCAGTTAGCAATGTGTTTCGGAACTTTGTCAAAGTACGTGCCTTGGCATCATTTAAAAACTCATCAGAATGTTAAGCGTAGAGAAGAAGACAAAAACAAAAACTATATTACCTTTCTGCCTTCCTCTCATTATGACATTCGATGAAAGCAAACAATCTACGAAAGGAGATCCTAAGAAATATGATTATGCTTGAATAAAATTCCTTCCAACCTACCGTACCTGGGTGCGTATATTTGTCATAAACACACAGAAATTCCATCAAAGCCACCTTGGTTAATATTTTTTCTTTAGAAAATAAATTAAAATCCTTCAAAATGATATTTATTTATTTAGCAGTTGAGTCCATTAAGGTAAGAAATGTTAATATTGGCATAGGAATTGAAAAATGTCAAATTTCTCAATAGTAATTATGAGTTAAGTAAATAAGTCAAAGTCTTTAATTAAATTGACAATTTTGAAATATTAAAAATATTATTTGATGTATAGAGAATGGGTGAAATAATAAAAGATAATCCTGTGACAATCCTTGGGAAAATCTTCTTTAAAAAATCCACGCCTATTGCTTTGATAGTCCTTGGGAAAATCTTCTTTAAAAAATCCACGCCTATTGCTTTGATAGTCCTTGGGAAAATCTTCTTTAAAAAATCCACGCCTATTGCTTTGATAGTCCTTGGGAAAATCTTCTTTAAAAAATCCACGCCTATTGCTTTGATAGTCCTTGGGAAAATCTTCTTTAAAAAATCCACGCCTATTGCTTTGATAGTCCTTGGGAAAATCTTCTTTAAAAAATCCACGCCTATTGCTGTGATAGTCCTTGGGAAAATCTTCTTTAAAAAATCCACGCCTATTGCTGTGATAGTCCTTGGGAAAATCTTCTTTAAAAAATCCACGCCTATTGCTGTGATAGTCCTTGGGGAAAATCTTCTTTAAAAAATCCACGCCTATTGCTGTGATAGTCCTTGGTGAAAATCTTCTTTAAAAAATCCACGCCTATTGCTGTGATAGTCCTAGGGGAAAATCTTCTTTAAAAAATCTACGCCTATTGCTGTGATAATCCTTGGGAA
>NW_026889153.1:0-12200 GCF_032173495.1 Musca vetustissima
GCTACTATGGTCTGCGTAAGCAGTTTAGAAACAAGGTCTCCTCCCGCCAGACGCCAAACTCACACTCTACAAGACGCTTATACTACTCGTGCTATTATATGGATCTGAAGGATGGGTACTTACGGTGTGTTTGAGTGAAAAATTCTCCGAAAAATCTATGAGCGTTGACGGTGTATATCGCCGTCGAATGAACCATAAGTTATACCAGCTATTTTCGAACATCGACATTGTTAGACTACAGCGACTACGTTGGCTAGGTCATGTTGTGAGAATGGATAAAGATGCCCCAACCCAAAAGTCATATAAAAGCGAACCAGCTGATGATGGTTCACGCAGAAGGGGAAGGCCACGAATAAGATAGGAAAGATCAAGTGGAAGACAACAATGTCGAATATGATATTTCAAACTAGAAAACCAGCGCAAAAGACCGACGCGCATGGAAATCTTTTTTAAGCTCGACTTATGGAACGAAAGTTCTGTCACAAGCCAGCTAAGTAAGTAAGTATTTTTTCAAGGGCCCTCCAAGGCGTGATTTTGAATTTATGTAAAAAATATTTTCCCTACCTGATCATACCTTGCTGTTCCCAATATCTTTTTTTGAAGTACACTCAAGTGTATATTACCCACTTAATATTTCCATTTAATTTGTCTTTCTTCTTTCCCTTTTATTTCTCGGTTAATGACAACACCCACAACTACAACGTTGGGTGCTTCTTTTTTTTGTGATTACGGGGCTCCCTTAACGATGTTGTCATATTGATTACATAAATTAGTTTGTCTGTAATTTACAAAAATTTAAAAAAAAAATAAAATTACAATTTTTGTTTATATAAAAGCCCAAAAACAAAGTCCAAATCAAATTCAAAGCCTATTGTTTAATTTTTTTGGTCTGCGACTGCAGTTGGAATAGCTGATGATGATGAGTCGTCGTCGTCTGTTTGAATGGGGTTTGAATCCAATGTCTATGTATTTATGTTTGGATATGAGAGCGTATTTGACTGTGATGTGAGTTGCATATTAATTTGTATTTATTTAGGTTGTGTGTCTTCTTCCATAGCACGGTGACGATAAAGAGCAAAATGAGCTAAGTCAGATTTTTTTAAATATTCTTTCAAGATTTATTTTTAGGTTCTCCGCAGGTGTACATTTTTTAAAAATATTTTTTCAAGAATCTTCAACAGGCGTGGATTTTTTTAAAAGTATTTTTCAAATGTCCTCCAGAAGCGTGGATTTTTATACCCTTCACCACACTGTGGTACAGGGTATTATGTCTTTGTGCATATGTTTGTAACAGGCAAAAATAATCGAGATAGACTCATGGTTCCTTTTGAGAATATGCATAGAATCACTTTCTGAGTCCATTTATGCATGCCCGTCATCAGTCCGAATTGGATGAAATTTGGCATAGTTCACTTATTTGGCCCTATTGAAAGTGGGAAAATCGTTCAGATTTAGATATAGCTCCCATATGTATTTTCGTCCGACTTAATGTAAATGGTGCACCAAAGTCCCTATATATCTTTCGATTTGCACGAAATTTGGCACAGCGTAATAAATTAAGTCTAGAATGATGTGTGCAAAGTTCCGTGAAAATCGGTTCAGATTTAGATATAGCTCCCATATATATCATCGCCCGATTTTAGTTAAATAGTCCACTAAAGTCCCTGGAAATATTTTGATTTGCACGAAATTTGGCACAGCGTACTAAATATAATTTGGCACAGCGTACTAGAAATTATAGTCTAGATATATATGTGTGATTTTATGTAAAGTTTCCTATATATATCGATTTGGCACAGCGTACTAAATTAAGTCTAGAATGATGTGTCCCATATATATTATGTAGCTCCCATATACATCTTCGTCCGATTTAAGGTAAATTGTGTACCAAAACCACTATATATCTCTCGATTTGCACGAAATTTGGCATAGCGTACTAAATTAAGTCTAGAATTTTGATTTGCACGAATTTTGGCAGAGTTTCGTGCAAATCGGTTCAGATTTAGATATAGCTCCCATATATAGCCTCACTTTGTTTTTTTAGCCCCAAGCCACCCCAGTCAACCTGTAGCTTCATTCCAATCAAAAACAAACAAACAACCACTGCATTTCTAGACCAAACTAACCAACTTTTGGATCGCTTGCCTTGGCATATAGCCAACGTGTCGGTGTCATTGTTGTTTGTTCGGATCATAAATTCAAAACATACCGTTATAAAGTATGTCATACATCTATGTAACAGGTGTGTATGGCGTGTCTGTCTGTTGCTACAAAACAACAACAAAAAACATTACCTTTCATTCCCTACCTGAAATTAAAAATGTTGACATTTGATAACCGTCCGGGGCTTGCATGGGAGTTTATTTGTTTTTTTTTTTCCCGCTACCTCCCCTCGCCTTCCTCTTTTTGTGGGGGAAAAGGTTAACGCACTCCAATTCAAGTAAATTATTCAAAACAAAATATGAATAGCGTGCATAGAGTTGGATTGTTTTGAGGGAAATATGATTTGCTCAAGAAAATTTCTTTTAAGCGGAAATACGGTTATAAGGAGCTCTGTGAAATATGTGTCGTTATAACCAGCAGATTTATTTTAAATATGCACTGAGACTTTTTATGCATAAGGAAATGTAAAATCTAGAATTTCCATAGCTATTTCTTTTAAATATTGTTTCTTTATAACTCTTCTCCGCCTACATTTCATTGGGATAAAAATCGTGTTCATAATTTCAAACAAACTAGAAATTCGATCTACTTAAGATAGTTTTTGAATAAATTAATTCTAACTGAAAATTCTATTCAATCGAACTTTTGACCCAAAAAAAATTTACCCAAGCAACGACAGAATGGGAATTTTTTTTTAGATTTTTCCACATACTCACGAAGTGAAGAAGCAGCAACACATTCTTCTTGTCACGAAAGTGTCTGTTTTGGTCTAGAATCGTGTTGCAATTAGAACGGGGAAATTAGTTCAATGAAATGGCTTTTTTTTGGTGGAGAGCAAAACAATAGACTTAGGAAACGAACATGATTCGTGAGGTGAAATGTATAACCATTACAAAAACCAGAAAATTGATAATATTTAAAAAAAAATAAGGAAATAAAAATCATTAAAAAATAAAAGTATTGAAAACTATCTAAAGCATATAAAAAATTGTGGTTACTTGAAAAAAAAATATTTAAAAAAAATCCACGCCCTTTGGTGGCTACTTCAAAAAATATTTTTAAAAAAGCGGCGAAGAGGATAAGGTCTTCGGATGAGCAGGCGACTGTCAAATCCGCCAAAAAGAAAAAGAGCTTCCCGTAGACCGGTAATAAGAGAAAGCTAAGTCAAACCAGCGTCAAAGGAGACTGCTACGAGAATCCACTGACGAGGGCAGACGAAGGTGGCTCTGATATCAGGAAGACGAGTGCTGAGTAGGAATCTTCCGCAAAGACCGGGAATCCCAAAAGGACCAACCGGAATTTGCGAAAGAGGAAGATGACAGAAATAGATGGTAAGGAGCCGCCATCTTAGACCAAGGTTGCCAGGAAATGCTATCGAGACGAGCTCTGCTATGCAGTGATCGACGGGAATACGCGTCCGGTATGCCAAAGAAGGAGACCCATAAGGAAGTGTTAAATTCGGTCAACACCAAGATCATGTAGTACCTACGACAATAAGGGGACTCTATTGAACTGGATAGCTGTGCTATCAAAGGGGACTATCTAATGCTGAAATTTGAAAACCCAAAACGCATAGAAGCTCTGAGGAAAGTAGTGGCAAGCATTGGATCCATAGATGGAACAATGAAACTCAGGCTGGTGAGGAAAAAAGGCATTCCTCAACTACAAAAGGCTACAGTCTTCGTCAGAGGCTGGGGCAGCGATTTCGACATGGAGCCGATGTGAAAATCATAGACTCCCAAGAAAACCGGTTACTGGAGGACAACTGATAGAAGTCATCCAGATTAACCTCCATCAGAGCGAGACGACAACCCTGGCCCTGATGAAAAAAAAATATAAAAGGTAAAATACACATAGGTCTAATCCAGGAACATTGGACAATTAAAAACAGGGTCTCTGGATTAAGATATATAAATTACCAACTTTTTATGCAAATACGGGTCTCGTCCGACAACCTGTATAATATGTCACAAAAATGTATGCTTTATCTTCTCCCCAGAGTTGTCAACCTCGGACGCCGCTATACTGAAGCAGGGGAGTGGTAAGATTTCAGTGTATCTCCCGTTCGACTCGCCGATACCACCGGCTTAATGACATAAACAGGAACGTCAACAAATTAACGGAAGTAATTGTAAAGTCTTTCGAAGAAAGTTGTCCTCTTCGAGAAAGGAGATCTGTCTTTGAAAAACACTGGATGACAGGAGAACAAAGGGAAAGAGGTCCAAAAGCTTTACAACAGAGCACGCCGAAAAAAATCTACAGTATTCTGGGACAACTTCCACGAAAACGGAAAAATTGACAAAAACCGCCAAACGCAACTACTGGAAGCTGTTCTGCGAACAGGAAGACAGCGTCAATGACGTTTCAAAAATCAAGAACCCACCCAACCCGAAACTATGGTGGACGCTGTGGGTAATAGGATAGAAACAACTAAGGTTCCTAATGAATGCTCACTTCCCACCGAACACATCGACAATGGACGATGTCCTGACAGATAGGGAAAAGAGATCAGAGGAACCTATTATTGACAAGTCAATGGTGTTAGACGTCTTAAAAAGCTTTTCACCATTGAAAGTGGCAGGACCGGATAACGTCTTCCCCGCGTTATTACAAAAAGAGGCGGCATTTTTATCAAAACATCTAGCCGCACTTTTTAATGCATGTTTAATCACTAATACGCTTATCCAATCCTTAGATACCTTCCAAGTTGACCGGGCAATCATAGACTGGGTTAACTATATGCTAAGGAATATGGATAAGCTGTAGCATACATGACATAACAAACAGAGACAAAGTAGGTCAGGGAACAGGGAGGGATTTTGTCACCGCTCCTGTGGGTACTACCATCCAATAAACATCCAAATAATATATGAAGCGGAGATTGAAGCTTTAAGACTTAAAGGAATGGACGAGTAGATAGACACCGGACACAACACATCACACCGCACAAAAACATATTACAGGCAACTACTGAGTCAACATTCAATACCTTTGATTCAGACCGCATACCTGAAACAATGGAATGGCGGAACGCTAGTTCAGATGCCGCCTGGTAAATGTTGCTCTCGATTACGAGGAAGAACTGGACTGGGACTTTTTATCGAAGAACCGGGTACCGAAATTTATCTTCGTCTTACAGCACGATCTTAGGTTCAAGCTATAACAGAGTGTCTTAACTGGTTAATTTCAAACCAAGGACAAAATACAATAAATATTATTACGGAAAGCAAGGAAGCTATTAAGGCAATATCTTCCAAAACAGTTAAATCCCAAACTGTACTGGAATATATAAATACCCGGATGGGTACCGGGTCACCAAGGAATTATAGGCAACGAGATAGCAAATCAACTAGCCAGGAGTGCTATGGTACTACCCACAATAGATGTGAATACCGCCAAATCCTTAGCGAAACACGCCACGAAATGGGGGAATGGACGAATGAGACCCACAAAAACCCTTTGGGATTATGAGGGGACAGGAAAAATCACCAAAAACTTATGCCTAAAAAATATTTTTAAAAAGTTCACTCCTTTTGAAAAATTTATGATTTTTTTTAAGTTCACAATTATTTGAATGTTCAATCATTAACTTCAACTACTTAATACTGACCCAAATAATATTTTTGTCAGCATAAATGATGAGTACTCTCTTCAAAGTCAATTGTTGTAGAAAACGACACAACAACAATAGTTTCTTTTGTTTGGAGTTGTGGGTATTTAAATTTCCCCTTCTTTTTTCTTTTCAAATATTTTTTGTGAGCTTGTCATCACCTCTTTGTCGTTGTTTCAGCGGAAATGTTGCGGTCCTAATGGTTACAAAAACAACAACAACTAACAAAACAATTCCAATGATAATGATCATGGTTTAGTCGGTTAATGTGGAGGAGACTATCACGTTCCATGTTAAGACATTAAATGTCTTCCCTCCCATTGTCATCTCAACATTCAAACGCACATAAAGAGTCTGGTCGGCTCTGGTCTGTTTGATGACAGACCGAAGCAACTGATGATTGAAATAATATTCACAAGTTATTTTTTCCAATTCTTTTTTTATGTCATGAAATTACAATTGTTAGACGAGTGAAAAAAGGCTAACATTTAAATGGCTCACGTTTAACTTAACAGCGGACTTTTTTTTAGCAAAAAAAGGGAAAGTGACAACTGGCGACATGTTACTAAGGTGGTACTTAACAATGAGTATCTTAGGCGCAAAAATATGGCGTTTAAGGTTAGTGGGATATTCCAGCACTGATAAAAATGGCAATTTTGGCACTATTGCCACCCACTAAAAATTAGTTCCATGCTCCATCTGGGTACTTTGTGATTTTGTTAAGCATATCTTTCTAAACTGTGTTTGAGACAAACCTTATAATTTCACCTTTTTTTTGAAGATGATATCTTCTAAGGGGAGCTATTGTTCACGATCACACACCGCTGATAGTTGACTGTGTGACGTTCGGTGACAGTATCCCCTATGCCTATACGAACAAAAACGATAAGCCCCAATTTATATTTGTTAGAGAAAGAGAAAAGAGGCAACAGCGATACAATTGTGGGGGGCACTTTTGTGTTAACCAAACAATAGATGCCGGGAATTGTATTCTCGGTTTAGAGGAGATATCAATCTAGATAAAAACGACGACGACGTTGTCGACGTCGTCACTTTGTCTGATTGTGGTATGCACGATGATGTTGTTGTTGTATTTGACCTACATTTATTAAAGGTATTGTCTGACAGATAGCTTGGCAAACAAAGTAAGAATGACTTTGGATTAAATATAGGAGAAAATAGAAATAAAAATATTTAAAAAAATCCACGCCTATTGTGGATTCCAAAAAAAAATATTTTAAAAAATCCAGGCCTTTGGTGGTTACTCGAAAATATATTCTAAAAAATCCAGGCCTTTGTTGGTTGAGGACCTTTAAAAAATATTTTTAAAAAATCCATGCCTTTGATGGATGACCATCTGTTGAGGACCTTTCAAAGATATTTTTAAAAAATCCCCGCCTTTGATGGATGACCACCTGTTGAGGACCTTTGAAAAATATTTTAAAAAAATCCACGCCTTTGACCTCCTGTTGAGGACCTTTAAAAAATATTTTTAAAAAATCCACGCTTTTGACCTCCTGTTGAGGACCTTTAAAAAATATGTTTAAAAAATCCACCTCCTGTTGAGGATCTTTAAAAACTATTTTTAAAAAATCCACGCCTTTGATGGAGGACCTCCTGTTGAGGATCTTTAAAAAAAATATTTTTAAAAAATCCACGCCTTTGATGGAGGACCTCCTGTTGAGGATCTTTAAAAAATCCACACCTTTGACCTCCTGTTGAGGACCTTTAAAAATATTTTTAAAAAATCCACGCCGTTGACCTCCTGTTGAGGACCTTTAAAAAATATTTTTAGAAAATCCACGCCTTTGACCTCCTGTTGAGGATCTTTAAAAAATATTTTTAAAAAATCCTCGCCTTTGACCTCCTTTTGAGGATCTTTAAAAAATATTTTTAAAAAATCCACGCCTTTGATGGATGACCTCCTGTTGAGGATCTTTAAAAAATATTTTTAAAAAATCCTCGCCTTTGACCTCCTTTTGAGGATCTTTAAAAAATATTTTTAAAAAATCCACGCCTTTGATGGATGACCTCCTGTTGAGGATCTTTAAAAAATATTTGTAAAAAATCCACGCCTTTGATGGAGGACCTCCTGTTGAGGATCTTTAAAAAATATTTTTAAAAATATCCATGCCTTTGATGGAGGACCTCCTGTTGTGGGTCTTTAAAAAATATTTTTAAAAAATCCACGCCTTTGATGGAGGACCTCCTGTTGAGGGTCTTTAAAAAATATTTTTAAAAAATCCACGCCTTTGATGGAGGACCTCCTGTTGAGGATCTTTAAATATTTTTAAAAAATCCACGCCTTTGATGGAGGACCTCCTGTTGAGAACCTTTAAAAAATATTTTTAAAAAACCCACGCCTTTGATGGAGGACCTCCTGTTGAGGATCTTTAAAAACGATTTTTAAAAAATCCACGCCTTTGATGGAGGACCTCCTGTTGAGGATCTTTAAAAAATATTTTTAAAAAATCCACGCCTTTGATGGAGGACCTCCTGTTGAGGATCTTTAAAAAATATTTTTAAAAAATCCACGCCTTTGACCTCCTGTTGAGGACCTTTACAAATATTTTTAAAAAATCCACGCCGTTGACCTCCTGTTGAGGACCTTTAAAAAATATTTTTAAAAAATCCACGCCTTTGACCTCCTGTTGAGGACCTTTAAAAAATATTTTTAAAAAATCCATGCCTTTGATGGATGACCTCCTCTTGAGGATCTTTAAAAATATTTTTAAGAAAAATCCACGCTTTTGACCTCCTGTTGAGGACCTTTAAAAAATATTTTTAAAAAATCCACGCCTTTGACCTCCTGTTGAGGATCTTTAAAAAAATATTTTTAAAAAATCCACGCCTTTGATGGAGGACCTCCTGTTGAGGATCTTTAAAAAATATTTTTAAAAAATCCTCGCCTTTGACCTCCTTTTGAGGATCTTTAAAAAATATTTTTAAAAAATCCACGCCTTTGATGGATGACCTCCTGTTGAGGATCTTTAAAAAATATTTGTAAAAAATCCACGCCTTTGATGGAGGACCTCCTGTTGAGGATCTTTAAAAAATATTTTTAAAAATATCCATGCCTTTGATGGAGGACCTCCTGTTGTGGGTCTTTAAAAAATATTTTTAAAAAATCCACGCCTTTGACCTCCTGTTGAGGATCTTTAAAAAAATATTTTTAAAAAATCCACGCCTTTGATGGAGGACCTCCTGTTGAGGACCTTTAAAGGATAGTTTTGAAAAATCCACGCCTTTGATGGAGGACCTACTGTTGAGGACCATTAAAAAATATTTTTAAGAAAAGAATTCTAGGCGCGTCGGTCTTTTGCGCAGTTTTTCCAATTTGAAGGACCATATTCGGCAATGTTGTCTTCCACTTGATCTTACCCATCTTATTTGTGGCCTTCCCCTTCTGCGTGAACCATCAGCTGGTTCGCTTTTATATGCCTTTTGGGTTGGGGCATCTTCATCCATTCTCACAACATGACCGAGCCAACGTAGCCACCGCTGCAGCTGAATACGTCTAACAATGTCGATATTTGAGAAAAACTGGTACAGCTCAGGGTTCATTCGACAGATCGGTCCATAGATCTTTCGGAGAATTTCTCTCTCAAACACTCCAACAGCTGCCTCATCTGCTTGCGCAAGTACCCATGCTGCAGCGTCAGCGTCTTGTAGAGTGTGAGTTTGGTTTGGCGGAGGTGGCCTTGCTTTTGAGTTGCCTACTCAGACCATAGTAGCATCTGTTGGCCATCACAACCCTTCTCGGAATTTCAAAACTGATGTCACTCGTTTTGTTTGTGGCGGTACCAAAGTATATAAAATCTTTGACTACCTCGAAGCTGTAGTTCTTAAGTTCCACAGTTGGTCCGAGTCTTCTAGATGTCTTGTGTCGCCGTCTTGCGTCGACGTTTACTGCCAGATCCACTTTGACAGACTCCTTCTCAATTTGTTCAAAGGTGGCTGTTACCGCTCTCAATGTTCGACCCATTATGTCGATGTCATCGGCGTATGCGAGTAACATGTGTTGTTTGGTGTACAGAGTGTCATTTCTGTTCACTTTTGCCTCTCGTATGACCTTTTCCAGCAGGATGTTAAAAAAGTTAAACACGACAAACTGTCACCTTGTCTGAATCCTCCTTCGGTAATAAAGGACTCCAAGAGGTCCTTTCCGACTTTAACTGCTGATCTGGTGCCTGTTAAAGTTATCCTGCATAGCCAAATTAATTTTCCGCAGGAATGCCCAACGTAGACATGGCTTTATACTCCTCTGAACTGATAGCTGTCGAATGCGGCTTTATAGTCGACGAATAGGTGGAATGTGTCGATGTGTTTTTCGTGGGTTTTTTCTCCAGGATTTGTGAAAATCTGGTCAATGGTGGATTTTCCAGGACTGAAGCCGCATTGGTATGGTCCAATGATGTCATTGACTTCAATCGTTCACACAGCACTTTATATGCGATGGAAAGGAGACTTATTCTTCTATAGTTGGCACATATCATCTTGTCTCCTATTTTGTGCACGGGACACAGGATGCTGAGGTTCCAATCATTGGGCATGCTTTCCTCTAGCCAAATTGTACTAATCAGCTGGTGCATGCTCCTTACCAGCATCTGACCACCAGTCTTGAATAGTTCTGCTGGTAACCCATCGGCTCCTGCTGCTTTATTATTCTTCAGCCGATTAATTGCTATTCTGACCTCATCTTGGCTAGGTGGTATACACTCTGTACCGTCGTCTATAATTGGTTCTGGGGTATCCTCTTCACCGCTACTATTTGATACCAGAAGTTTTTCAAAATGCTCCTTCCAGATCCTCAACACGCTGTCTGTATCCACGCCTTTTTTTATTCGATTTTCCATTGAAGACATGTTGCAATGGACTATGTATGATATGCAACATGTATTGTTCAACATAATACATACGTGTGCTTGCAACATAGTTTCCTCCTTCTTGTCGGGAGGAAACTGCGATTACAGTTGTAAATGCTTCAATCGAATGCAATCTGCTAACAACACTAAGTCGGCAGATTTATACATATGCCGACATACATGGAAATAAAATGTATGTCTGTCTGCATGTATAAAAAAAAATATACGCATGAGCAGAAGAGTTGTTTGTTTGTATTTTTGTTTTTCTTTACAACTCTGCACTCAGACAGCCGGTTTAGGGGCATTATTGTGTCAGTAGAGTAGAAGAAGAAGAAACATTAGTTATTATATAATAATTATTTATTGACTTTTCCCCCATTCCCTCATTGGATAATATTTAACACATACATAATAATAATGAATGCATAAACACACAAATGTGTGTATTTGTTTGTGTGTGTAATAATGCCTAACATTGTTCATCGATTGGCCTGCTAATCAATCGAACAAACCAAAATTTTCAATAATTTGTATTTTCCCAACCGCATGCCTACCCATCCATCCATCCGTTCATCGATGATACATAACAAATTAGTCCCCCACCCCAAACAGTTGCCCATTCCCCCAGTCATGTAGTCATCCATCTATCCAGCTACTAGTCTACGTATTTGGTGGGGTGTTGGTTTATTAACATAGTTATCAGGTTTTTAGTTTTTTTGATTGTTGAATAATTTCGTAAACTTCCGCATATATGTCTCGAATAAATTTTCAATATATATATTTTTTTTGGTTTTGAGTAATTATGGCCCATTATTGTAATTATGTGTGTTGAAGAGTGTTAAATGTTCATGATTTGTTACAGGGAGGATTTTGTGGCACCGATATTAAAATTTTTGTTTTCGATGTCACGCCATCTTAAAACATTGACCTTGACTTGTAAATGAACTTTCGAAAATTAATAAAATTAAAATTTTCAAAAATGATGAACAAATTGGAAAAAAATATAAAAAAGTAAATTTCTCACCAAATCACTGTGATTTATAATGGCGAATTGAAGAAAATTTAATAACAAATTTAATCCAGGGTTATTGAAAATTGTCGAAAAAATATTTTTTTAAATATAATTTTTTTTTATTTTTTTTAGTTGGACGCCTTCTCACCGAAGAGCTAGAGGTCTCCTATTTAAAAAAATATATTTTTTAATGAATGAAAATTTAGAGTTGGGGGTCTTCTTAAAGAGGAGCTGCAGGAGTTCTTATTGTAGAGGAGTAGGAGGTCTTCTTCGTACATTTTTTTAAATATGCAAAATTTTTGGAAAAAAACTTCTAATACAAAATTTTAAAAAATGTATTTTCAAAAAATCAAAATTATAAAAAAACAGTAAGGACAAGTAGTAAAGTCGGACTGGGCCGACTATATGATATCAATTACCAATTACCTTAAATCGGGCGAAACTATATATGGGAGCTATATCTACATCTGGATCGATTTTCACGAAACTCAGCACACATCATTCCAGACTCAATTCAGTACGCTATACCAAATTTCGGGTAAATCAAAAG